>NW_013667987.1:158307-170970 GCF_000517525.1 Limulus polyphemus | reverse complement strand
ATGTTAAAGATAGGTAAATCTCACTTATTGTCACAGTATTGTTAGCTCTACGAGTTTCATGTTAAAGATAGGTAAATCTCACTTATTGTCACAGTATTGTTAGCTCTACGAGTTTCATGTTAAAGACAGGTAAATCTCACTTATTGTCTCAGTATTATTAGCTCCACTAGTTTATAGTTAAAGATACGTAGCTATTGTCACAGTATTGTTAGCTCTACGAGTTTCATGTTAAAGACAGGTAAATCTCACTAATTGTCTCAGTATTATTAGCTCCACTAGTTTATAGTTAAAGATACGTAACATCCTGGTGTCACAGTATTGTTAGCTCTACGAGTTTCATGTTAAAGACAGGTAAATCTCACTTATTGTCTCAGTATTATTAGCTCTACGAGTTTCATGTTAAAGACAGGTAAATCTCACTTATTGTCTCAGTATTATTAGCTCCTCTAGTTTATAGTTAAAGATAAATAAGATAATTTCTCCTAGTGTTGTTAAATCCATAATTTTCAAGGTTGTTAAATATACGCTAGTGCCTCTGTTGCTGTTTCCAAGAGAAGAATTGTAAACTACTTTATAAATTTTAATTTTGTGTACAAGATAGCTACATGTGCCAGTTATTTATGTTTTTACAGACTTCCTTTGATGGCTTCATGAATGTGTTCATTATTTCCCTGCAGCCTTGTCTTGGTACCTATTTTATATAGCTAAACCTTAAAAGTGAGAATAAAAATTCTTGACTTTAACTAAATTTAGGAGAGGAATTATGAAGGTTGGAGTTCAGAAATTTAATTTATTCTGAAATGTATGAAAAATTCCAGTTAATCCGAGTTTGTGTAAAAATGGAAAAGTTTGAGTAAATTGAACAGTGTTCTAAGAGCAAAGTTTTTGTTTTATTTTCAGTTTTCTTTACAACTGTTTTTTCAATGGTATTCAAGAAAAATGATAAACAACTTCAGAGAAATATTTCTTATGTTACCTGATGTTTTGTCTAACATGTTTTTTTAGAGTCTTTGAGTGTCACAGATTACAAAGCTGATTTCAAATGATGATAACCAAAATGAATATAAAACTCAATATAATAGAATGGTGTGTGATGAAGTATAATAAAATTATTGTTATACAAATTAAAGTTGCTGATTAGAATAATAAATGTAAATAATTAAATAAAAACGAAATGGAATAGTAATAGTTTTACAGTTTTTGTATCAGCTAATAGAAGAACAAAAAAGGCATAAGCAAAAACTCTGGGTTGAATGAAAAACACATTTTTCTGAAGTTGTTTGTTGTCTTTCTTGAATATGGTTTTCATTCTTCATTCAGCATGAAAACTTTAAAAACTGATAATAAATATTTTCCATCTTTCTTTTGTGTTTAATGTTCTCAAACATTAAATATTTAGCTATTTCAGATTTGAAACTATGGGTACATAACAGTGAAATATATCTCTAGAGTACTCCACTCGGTTGATGTGCCATGGGTAAACAATAGTGAAATCTATCTCTCTATAGAGTCCTCTTCTCGGTTGATGTGCCATGGGTAAACAATAGTGAAATCTATTGTTATAGAGTCCTCTTCTCGGTTGATGTGCCATGGGTAAACAATAGTGAAATCTATCTCTATAAGAGTCCTCTTCTCGGTTGATGTGCCATGGGTAAACAATAGTGAAATCTATTGCTATAGATTCCTCTTGTCGGTTGATGTGCCGTGGGTAAACAATAGTGAAATCTATTTCTCTATAGATTCCTCTTCTCGGTTGATGTGCCATGGGTAAACAATAGTGAAATCTATTGCTATAGAGTCCTCTTCTCGGTTGATGTGCCATGGGTAAACAATAGTGAAATCTATTGCTATAGATTCCTCTTCTCGGTTGATGTGCCGTGGGTAAACAATAGTGAAATCTATTGTTATAGAGTCCTCTTCTCGTTGATGTGCCATGGGTAAGCAATAGTGAAATCTATCTCTATAAGAGTCCTCTTCTCGGTTGATGTTATTCCCAAGAGATTTTGTTCTGTTCAAAATGTCAAATTATTTTATTAGGTGTTGAATATTTTATTGTTTAAGAGTTTTTCTTTAATGTTAAAATTAATGTGAGTAGAATTAATGAAACTAAAGGAATCTCATTATTGATGCTAGATCTTTTTCTTCTTGTCTCTTTTTTTTTAGGTGTGACACTATACAAATAATTCAATCCAAGTTGGACTACCTCAGATCTCTTCTAGATGACCCAATCAGTTTTAAAAGCATCTACCGATATGCATATGATTTTGCCAGGGTACATAGGATTATTATACAGTATTATTTAATGTTTTTAGCTGTTTGTTGTTTAACTACAAAACTGCTGCTCTAAAACTTACAAGTGTGTAAAGGGTTAAATCTGAACTCATATTCTTACAAAGCTTACCAGTATGTAAAGGGTTAAACTTTACATTCATAATGTCACAAGAGTTACCAATGTATAGGGGTTTCATCTGACATTCATGCTGTAACAGAAATTACCAGTGTATAATTGGTTGGTGGTCATGTTGTTATAAGAAACAACTGTTGTCACATTCATGAGGGTAAAGTGACCTCTGTTAACACAGAGTCGTGTTCCTTAAAGTTTTAAAAGACAACATTGTAGAATAAGTTGTATGGGCTTTCTAGCTTAAATCAAAAAGTATTAACTGGTAGAAAAAGACATAAGGATAGTTTTTGCTGATATTAAAATCTTAACCAAGATCATTAAATAACTAGTTAATCAGATATTCTATAAGTTGTATGGGCTTTCTAGCTTAAATCAAAAAGTATTAACTGGTAGAAAAAGACATACGGATAGTTTTTACTGATATTAAAATCTTAACCAAGATCATTAAATAACTAGTTAATCAGATATTCTACTCGTACAGTCGACAATTTCAATTTGTTTCTAATGTCATGGAATATTTTGTTAATATTAACTTCTGATCAAAGCAAGCTACCTACATAGATCAGAACTACAAATCACACTCAGTAACGAGTACAGCTGATTAAATATACTGTTTTTACGATCTTGCTTTTAAACACTTCAGTGCCTTGCCATTAGTGATGTTTTCAACTATAATCCCAGAAACATCTCATGAAGTTTGAATTAACCCCAGGGTCCATATAATATGTTGACATTGCAAAATAATCTCTATAGTGAAAATATAATAATGATAGTGATAAAAAATTTAAAATAATAGATATATTAAACATTCTGATTAATACCATCAACAAAAGTAATGTTAAAGAAAAAAATAAAGTATACCTTGCTTACAAAACACTACTCCAATGTATTTATATACAGAACATTTTGTTTCTCTGCACATCTCTTTCTTTTCAAAATTATTTCAACTAATATTTCTTCTTGTTAATTCTCTTCTGATTAAAAATGTTCATACTTTAAACCTGAGGATTAGTCTAGTTTTGACTTTTTATACTAACATTGGGCCCATCATAATCCATTGTTCTAGAAATGTCACTTTTCCTGTTTTTTTCTGTTATTAAGAATGTCATAATATTTTTATTGAAATAGCAAGTTAAATTAAAACACTAGTATCTCTACTTTCCTATTTTTTCTGTTATTAAGAATGTCATGATAGCTTTATTGATATAGTAAGTTATAGTATCTCTACTTTCCTATTTTTTCTGTTAAGAATGTCATAATATCTATTGAAATAGCAAGTTAAATTAAAACACTAGTATCTCTACTTTCCTATTTTTTCTGTTATTAAGAATGTCATTGATATAGTAAGTTAAAATAAACCACTAGTATCTCTACTTTTCTGTTTTTAAGAATGTCATAATATTTTTATTGAAATGGCAAGTTAAATTAAAACACTAGTATCTCTACTTTCTTGTTATTAAGAATGTCATAATATCTTTATTGAAATAGCAAGTTAAATTAAAACACTAGTATCTCTACTTTCCTGTTATTAAGAATGTCATAATATCTTTATTGAAATAGCAAGTTAAATTACAACTAGTATCTCTACTTTCCTGTTTTTAAGAATGTCATATCTTTATTGAAATAGCAAGTTAAATTAAAACACTAGTATCTCTACTTTCCTGTTTTTAAGAATGTCATAATATCTTTATTGAAATAGTAAGATAACCCTCTCGTTATAGGCATGGATGATTTGACCAATTTCATAACCCCAAAGTGATCATCAGTTTCTATACTATAACTTTTAATATGTTTTGTATGTTTTCACAAAATTTGGCAAGCTTTCAGTAAATATTAGAAGTCTTTTGTACACAGAAAAAATCTGATTTTTTAATTTAACATTTTTGCTAAGAATTTGTTTTTGAAAATGTGGTGTCATAGTGTTGACTGTTTTGATTTTCATGTTGAGATTAAAATTACTTTTCTTCCTGAAAACTGTCCAATTTCACTTGCATAATCTATAGAGCCTCCTGAATAAATATCAAATGTTTTTTTTTAAACTTTATATTTTATCTGTTATTTTCTCTACTGTAACTCTGTGCATTTGGTCAGTTTGATTGACCTCATAACCACTATAAAAAATGCTAAGTAAATCTAAATTACCTTTTTTTCTTTCTAGAATTACTGCAAATTGTAACAGGAAACTACAATTTTGTTCTAAATCTGTTTGTACTTAAATGTTATAATTTTATTGCACTTTAACCCATGTCTAACTGATAATCCCACCACACAAGTCATAAATCTGTATTGAATTATGTAATGTGCATGTTGGTAGCAAACATACCTTTTGAACAGTTATTGTTATTGTGTACCATTAACTTACGTAATCTAACTGTATGTAACCTAACAAGTTTCTAATTTTTACATTTCAGTTTCTTTTATAATAATAAAGAATATACATGAAAAACAAAAAATAATGGTATTACTGGTGCCCTCTCTCTTTTTTTTTTTCTTTGGATCTCTGTTCATGTTAGCTGTTGTGATTGTGATACATATAGAGCTAAGAGAGCATATTTGGTATTGTAAAAGTTGACACAAACAAGTAACAATTCTCACCTCAAGAAACTGTTGGAACAAGCTGTACAAAGGCCAATTTTTACCTAACAGGAGTTGAAGCATTTGTCTGGCTGTCTCCATATCCATACTTCTTTGGTCTTTATCCTAAATTCATACAGATAAGAATTTATGAGTGAAAAAAAGAAGGATATGTAATAACATGTCAAGCATAATATATCTGTGATATCCTTAATGAAGTTGCAAACTAAATATCTCATAATATATTATTTCAAAAACTAAGAAACTGAAGCTAAGTTAAAGATATTAGCTTTGTAAAATATTATAATAAGATGAGTAAGGATTTGTACAAGTGTTCGACAACTTTACTGAAGAATCCCAAAATATTCTGAAAAATGTTGTGAAAAGCTTTAGCTAGCAATAATAATATGAACACTATTCCATCTGTTGGACAATACCAAATAACAGATGGAACTAAAGGAGTATGGACAATACCAAATATACTCCTTTAGTTCCATCTGTTGGACAATACCAAATATACTTCTTTAGTTCCATCTGTTGCACAATACCAAATATACTCCTTTAGTTCCATTTGTTGGACAATACCAAATATACTCCTGTAGTTTCATCTCTTGGACAGTACCAAATATACTCCTTTAGTTCCATCTGATGGATGATATAAAATAGGGTTCCCCTATTCTAGTTATATAAACTAGAGATCAGATATGTACACATGTCAAGTTTAGACCTTCCATGTTCTAATGATATATATTGTATGGTTTAATACTTGCATCACTGGAAGATCAGACATCTTTACTTATAGTTTGTCATAATTTCTATTTTTACAGCAATCTAAGTATAAAGTTATCAACAAGGACCAATGGTGTAACATCTTAGAATTTAGTCGCCTTATTCGTCCTGATCTATCAAACTATGATGAGGATGGTGCATGTAAGTTTAACCAGCAAAAATTATACGAAACAATTAATGGTGTTTAATATTGTCATCTTTTTTTGTAGTGCTTTTACAAATGAAAAACTAAGATTATTAACCTTTGTGTTTCATGTTTTCATAGTTACTGTACTAAAAAACTGAAATTGTTAACCTTTGTGTTTCATGTTTGTTTGTAGCTACTGTACTAAAAACTAAACTTGTTAACCTTTGTGTTTCATGTTTGTTTGTAGCTACTGTACTAAAAACTAAGATTGTTAACCTTTGTGTTTCATGTTTGTTTGTAGCTACTGTACTAAAAACTAAAATTTTAACCTTTGTGTTGTCATGTTTGTTTGTAGCTACTGTACTAAAAACTAAAATTTTAACCTTTGTGTTGTCATGTTTGTTTGTAGCTACTGTACTAAAAACTAAGATTGTTAACCTTTGTGTTGTCATGTTTGTTTGTAGTGTCTGTATCAAAATAAGCTAAGAATATTAACCTTTGTGTTTCATGTTTATTTGTAAAATATTTACAAAAAACTAATATCATTAGCTTCTGTGTTATGTTCTTTTTAGGGGTCTTTATTTTTTAGCCAAAAACCTAAGATTATTAACTGTTCTGTTAACACTTGTATGTTTGTAATGTCTGTATTGAAAGATTGTATTAATTACTTTAGTGTTTTATCATTTTGATATTTATAGTATATGTACTAAACTAAAACTATTGTTGTATCATGCTTAAATTTTCACTGCAACTGTTTTTAACTTGTTCTTTGTTTTAAGATTATTAATACAAATGTGGCTGCTTGAGCTTACTGAATTACTTTTTAACAGGGCCAGTGCTGTTAGATGAACTTGTTGAATGGTTGAAATCCCTTGATTAGGTGTTTTTGTCATGGCCAATGGAGGGAGTATTGACCTTACTGATGTAAAAAACAGTTACTGATTTTCAGTGTTCTAATCATTTGTGCAGGAGGAGCAGTATTTAAGCAACAGAGTGACTGAATAAAAGCAACTTGTACATTGGTTGCTCCCCCTCCCAAATTGTGGTATGAGGTCACTTTGCTGACCTAAAGGCTTCCAGTGATAATCAGTGCCAGTGCTTCTGTAAGGTCAACTGACCTCTAGTTCAGGATGTTGTTTTTTCTGTACAGAATGGTTTACTTATAGAAACAAATAAATTTACTGTCTACAGCTTTGTTCTTTTATCTCAATATCTTTAAATTCTAGTGTTTTCACCCAGTATTGGCTGTCATTTCACTTGAAAGTTTATATCAAGTATTTTAGCCATTACTGTACCAGATATTTCATTACATGTCATACTAAACACTGCTGAATCATATCTGGTTCTGTACCATTAATGTAGCAGATACTTTGTCACGTGTCATACTAAACACTGCTGAATCATATCTGGTTCTGTACCATTAATGTAGCAGATACTTTGTCACGTGTCATACTAAACACTGTTGAATCATATCTGGTTCTGTACCATTACTGTAGCAGATACTTTGTCACATGTCATACTAAACACTGCTGAATCATATCTGGTTCTGTACCATTACTGTAGCAGATACTTTGTTACATGTCATACTAAATACTGCTGAATCATATCTGGTTCTGTACCATTACTGTAGCAGATACTTTGTCACATGTCATACTAAACACTGCTGAATCATATCTGGTTCTGTACCATTACTGTAGCAGATACTTTGTCACATGTCATACTAAACACTGCTGAATCATATCTGGTTCTGTACCATTACTGTAGCAGATACTTTGTCACGTGTCATACTAAACACTGCCGAATCATATCTGTTTCTGTACCATTACTGTAGCAGATACTTTGTTACATGTCATACTAAACACTGCTGAATCATATCTGGTTTTGTACCATTACTGTAGCAGATACTTTGTTACATGTCATACTAAACACTGCCGAATCATATCTGGTTTTGTACCATTACTGTAGCAGATACTTTGTCACGTGTCATACTAAGCACTGTTGAATCATATATGGTTTTGTACCATTACTGTAGCAGATACTTTGTCACATGTCATACTAAACACTGCTGAATCATATCTGGTTTTGTACCATTACTGTAGCAGATACTTTGTTACATGTCATACTAAACACTGTTGAATCATATCTGGTTCTGTACCATTACTGTAGCAGATACTTTGTCAGATGTCATACTAAACACTGCTGAATCATATCTGGTTCTGTACCATTACTGTAGCAGATACTTTGTTACATGTCATACTAAACTCTTCACTAAAACCTAACTTGTCTTGTATCCAGCATTGCTGCTGTTTAATGAAGTTTTTAAATCAAAAATACCAAGCTGTTTACATACCTTTGTAAGTAACATTTTGAATATGTTTTTCATTTAAAGTACCTCTAAAAACACCAAAAGATATAAATATAAAAACTGTTATCTCCCAAATGAGTATAATAACTTTGAGGAGAGATGTCAATTTCCAGCATTATTAAAGTTTGTAATAAAGCCTCAATATTTATAATAAACAGTAAATTAGTGATGATAATCTAACTTGATTGATTGTTTTCAACCTCAGATAGCCATTAATTTGTTTATCGCTGTTCTTTGTATCCTAGATCAGTAATAAATGTCCATTCCGTTCAGGTACTTATGGATTTATTTCCACACTTTGTAACTGTACATTTCATATATAGTGTTCATTCCACTATATATAGTGTTTGGCCCATTGTTAGCTAAACTATCAATCAATGGGTATTATCATTTACCCATTGGTTAGCACGCCAAAACTGTGAATCTGTGGGTTCATCATTTACTTAGTTGTTAACATGCCAAAACTGTGAATCTGTGGGTCCATCATTTACTTAGTTGTTAGCATGCCAAAACTGTGAATCTGTGGGTTCATCATTTACCCATTTGTTAGCATGCCAAAACTGTGAATCTGTGGGTTCATCATTTACCCATTTGTTAGCATGCCAAAACTGTGAATCTGTGGGTTCATCATTTACTTAGTTGTTAACATGCCAAAACTGTGAATCTGTGGGTCCATCATTTACCCAATTGTTAGCATGCCAAAACTGTGAATCTGTGGGTTCATCATTCACCCAATTGTTAACATGCCAAAACTGTGAATCTGTGGGTTCATCATTTACCCAATTGTTAGCATGCCAAAACTGTGAATCTGTGGGTTCATCATTTACCCATTTGTTAGCATGCCGAAACTGTGAATCTGTCGGTTCATCATTTACCCAGTTGTTAGCATGCAAAACCATGGATCTGTGGAGTCATTATCCACCTAGTTGTTAGCCAAGATCACATTGTTAGTTTAAGACAGGACCAGTTGGTGTTTTGTAAATAAAACTTTATAAACTATTTTTGTTAATATCAAGACTATGTACAATACTACAGTAATTAGAAAAACTTTGTCTTGACTGATTTATTTGAAAAACACTTTTATTAAAATACACATTGTCTCCACATAGAGGAAGACATCCTCTGCTTAATCTAACCATGCTTCCTTTCCTAGGAAGAATACAGCTTTTGAAAATGTTAAGATAACTGTTCAGGCAGAACAACTCTAATTGGAAGTTTTTAAAGTCATGGTATAGCAACAGAACCAAACTTGCTATCATTAATGTTGTTGTTTTTTTTACACCAGGTCACTTGTAAAATATTACATTATTCTATATTATATTGATACAGTAAGTTGTAAATTTAGGCAAATTTTTTTTTACTGTTATTTTCCACAACACATCAGTGTTTATGTTAAAGATATGTTTATAATAAAGTTTCTGTCATGGTTTAGCCAGTCATTCAACATTTTTTTAAATGAATTTCTTCTGTAATGTTCTTGCATCATCCACATAAAAGACAGGATGTTCTGAAGAGACAACATTTCTGTACATTATGTGCACATTTCCTAAAAATTAAATCATTCAACTTCGATCTTCAAGAGTAAAAATGGCAAATTCACATGAGTACATGTGGTTACAACATCAGTCATCTAGAGTGAGCTAAAATTTGTTAGGTTTGTCTGAAGGCTTGCATCAGATTTTCTTCCTTTCAGTGTTGATTTCATTCAACATCCAAAGATGAGCTTCATCCATCACCATGGAGACACTTGTCACATCGGATGAGTCCACTTTCATCACAGTTCATGCATCGAAGAGCTACATAACCAATGTTGAAGTGGTGCCTGTGATTGGCTGACTTCTTGCTCCCCCCACAGAGGGAACATGGGAGGTAGCGAAATCCACCACATTGTTGGCATACTCCCCCGAAAGACGAGCGCTACAAATATACACATCCATATAAATAAATAAACGTAAAGGCACAAACCATATTTAATTTTGATATACATGTAAAAGATTTTTTTATTATACACATGCATATATATAAATAAACGTAAAGGCACAAACCATATTTAATTTTGATATACATGTAAAAGATTTTTAAACATTAAGATTGAATCCTCCGCTTCTAATATTCAAAACAAAATGTAGGTACTGACTGGTGTCATTTTTATATTTCATACCAATTAAGTGTTTGTTTGTTTTCAGTAAATAACAGAATGATTAGACATAACAGCATGAGTACATTCTATTTAACTGTAATCAAAAATTGATTATAAAATTAACACATTCAGTGTTTAGAAAACCTGAAAGTTTAGACTTAGTGTTTTAAACTGAAGATAGAAAACTTTGGAGTGTTTCTTTGTAAAAAGTAACAAAATGTGGGAGTTCAGAATTTGCTGCAAATTATTATGATATACGGTTTAGTCCCATCATAATTGTTGTTTCATGTGTAATAGAACATACAAGACATGTATCAATGTACAAACAGACCTCTTTATTAGTGGGCAGTACCATTTAATGTATAGTAACACCATGTAATAAGTTATACGATCAAATAAACTTATTATACGGTATAGTTTTTCTTATAAAGAACAGATTCTCATACAACCAAGCTCAACTGAAAAAACATTCTTCCGACCAGCTGTAAGAAACATGCCATTTTAGTATAAAATCACATCAAAAACTCATCTCAACTATACATTTATCTAGAAAACTGTGGTGAATATCATTAACCATACCTTGTAGGGGCGAAGCACCTGACGTAGTTCTCCCGACTCATTTAAGCTTTCCAGAATCTCAGCATTCTAAATATATGACAAAAGTTACTTAAATATACCAAAGATGTAAGTGCTAAAAGTATCAATACACAGAAGCTAAAGATTAGCGGATAATTTGATGGCAATGTAAATACAGAAAGATGGAGATAAGCTACAACATAGGAGTTTCATTACATCGAAGATGTAAACACAGAAAGATGTAGACAAGCTAAAACATAGGAGTTTCATAACATCAAAGATGTAGACAAGTGAAGGATATGAGTTTCATCACATCAAGGAAAGGGGTAGACGAAGAAACGATACGAGTTTCATTACACAATAGAATCTTCAAGTGCTAAAAGTAGTTTTTGTACACATAATTTATATCATAGATGTAAACACAAAAGCTAGTTTAAATTACATTGATAACATAATTTATACCTTAGATGTAAACACAAAAGTTAGTTTAAATTACGTCGATAACATAATTTATACCTTAGATGTAAACACAAAAGTTAGTTTAAATTACATCAATAACAATTTATACCTTAGATGTAAAGACAAAAGTTAGTTTAAATTACGTCAATAACATAATTTATACCTTAGGTGTAAACACAAAAGTTAGTTTAAATTACATCAATAACATAATTTATACCTTAGATGTAAACACAAAAGTTAGTTTAAATTACATTGATAACATAATTTATACCTTAGATGTAAAGACAAAAGTTAGTTTAAATTACGTCAATAACATAATTTATACCATAGATGTAAACACAAAAGTTAGTTTAAATTACATCGATAACATAATTTATACCTCGGATGTAAACACAAAAGTTAGTTTAAATTACATCGATAACATAATTTATACCTTAGATGTAAAGACAAAAGTTACAGTTTTAAATTACGTCAATAACATAAGTTATACCTTAGATGTAAACACATAAGTTACAGTTTAAATTACATCAATAACATAATTTATACCTCGGATGTAAAGACAAAAGTTACAGTTTAAATTACATCGATAACATAATTTATACCTTAGATGTAAACACAAAAGTTAGTTTAAATTACATCGATAACATAATTTATACCTTAGATGTAAACACAAAAGCTAGTTTAAATTACATCAATAACATAATTTATACCTTAGATGTAAACACAAAAGCTAGTTTAAATTGCGTCAATAAAAAAAAAAGATGAAACTTTCACGTTTCAAGTATCCAGAACAATAATAATCATATCCATTGTTGATATTTTCTTTAAATCAACTAGGTCTGGTATTAAAGAACAATTTGAACAAATAGACCAGTTCAAACCAGCTTAGTCTGTTACTAAAGAAATATATCAACTAAACCAAGCACTATAGAAGTTTCAAGACGTGGACTGGTTTATACCATATAGCTGGTACTAAACTGTTGAACACGTGGACTGGTTTATACCGTATAGCTGGAACTGAACTATTGAACACGTGGACTGGTTTATATTGTATAGCTGGTACTAAACTGTTGAACACGTGGACTGGTTTATACTTTATAGCTGGTACTAAACTGTTGAACAGGTGGACTGGTTTATTCTGTATAGCTGGTACTAAACTGTTGAACACGTGGACTGGTTTATACCGTATAGCTGGTACTAAACTGTTGAACACGTGGACTGGTTTATAC
>NW_013667987.1:153951-157322 GCF_000517525.1 Limulus polyphemus | reverse complement strand
TAGCTGGTACTAAACTGTTGAACACGTGGACTGGTTTATACCGTATAGCTGGTACTAAACTGTTGAACACGTGGACTGGTTTATATTGTGTAGCTGGTACTAAACTGTTGAACACGTGGACTGGTTTATACCGTATAGCTGGTACTAAACTGTTGAACAGGTGGACTGGTTTATTCTGTATAGCTGGTACTAAACTGTTGAACACGTGGACTGGTTTATACCGTATAGCTGGTACTAAACTGTTGAACACGTGGACTGGTTTATATTGTGTAGCTGGTACTAAACTGTTGAACAGGTGGACTGGTTTATACCAACTAAGTAAGCTGCTAACAACATTTTGGTAACAGGTTCTTGTGAACTATATAATTTTGTACACCACAATGCTATGTACGACCTACAATACTTCTGTACGAACATTTTGTAATTATTTAGCTAAAACATGCCGGTTAAAGGAGTTCATTCTGTTAATTGTCACTAATAATGTCCCACTCTTTGTCTCCAATAGAATCCACAGTATTAGTCATAACCATTTATACATAGATTAGCCTCAAGGAAGTCTTGTTCCAATTACCGTGCAACGACAAATCCTAGGTAGACCTTGTTAAAGGTCACAGGACGATTGCGTGTTATTCAGTAACTAAATATATTGAGTTTTACGTTTGGAGTACGTGACCTACATTACAGTGTTCATTAACGTCGCAGTTCCTAAAATTTGATCCATATGCTGAACGGTACTAATAATTATTATTAACACAAAGGAGGTGCTCATAAGAAAAAAAGTAAAACCTGAAATAGCACAAAAAGGAATGAGTCTCTTTTGCCCAAGCTTACGTCGTTAGAGGTAACGAGTTAATACATATCAGTTCATAAAATATACATTACTAGCTCCGATAACATTAATAGCTTCGGTCTTATGGTTAACCACCCGATAACACAACATTAATAGCTTCGGTCTTATGGTTACCTACCTGGTAACACAATATTAATAGCTTCGGTCTTATGGTTACCTATCTGGTAACACAACATTAATAGCTTCGGTCTTATGGTTACCTATCTGGTAACACAATATTAATAGCTGCGGTGTTATGGTTAACTACCTGGTAACACAATATTAATAGCTGCGGTGTTATTGTTAACTACCCGGTAACACAACATTACTACATTCGGTTTTATGGTTAACTACCCGGTAACACAACATTACTACATTCGGTTTTATGGTTAACTACCCGGTAACACAACATTACTACATTCGGTCTTATGGTTAACCACCCGATAACACAACATTAATAGCTTCGGTCTTATGGTTAACTACCCGGTAACACAACGTTACTACATTCGGTCTTATGGTTAACTACCTGGTAACACAATATTAGTTAACGCAACATTACTAGCTTCGATCTTATGGTTAACTACCCGGTAACACAACATTACTACCTTCGATCTTATGGTTAACTACCCGATAACACAACATTACTACATTCGGTTATATGGTTAACTACCCGGTAACACAACATTACTACATTCGGTCTTATGGTTAACTACCTGGTAACACAATATTACTACATTCGGTCTTATGGTTAACCTACTGGTAACACAACATTACTAGCTTCAGTCTTATGGTTAACCACCCGGTAACACAACATTACTAGCTTCAGTCTTATGGTTAACCACCCGTTAACACGACATTAATTGCTTCGGTCTTATAGTTAACCACCTGTTAACACAACATTACTAGCTTCAGTCTTATGGTTAACCACCCGGTAACACAACATTACTAGCTTCAGTCTTATGGTTAACCACCCGTTAACACGACATTAATTGCTTCGGTCTTATAGTAACATTACTAGCTTCAGTCTTATGGTTAATTACCCGGTAACACCACGTTGATAGCTTCAATCTTATGGTTAACCACCCGGTAACACTGTTTTAAGGTGAATAAATTCCTTCTATTTATTTTGGCAAGTCTGAGATCTTGAACAATATTGTAGTTTAGAGCTCTTTCTACGCCTTATTAAGTCTGATATCTCAAACAATATTGTAGTTTAGAGCTCTTTCTACGCCTTATTAAGTCTGATATATCAAACAATATTGTAGTTTAGAGCTCTTTCTACGCCTTATTAAGTCTGATATCTCAAACAATATTGTAGTTTAGAGCTCTTTCTACGCCTTATTAAGTCTGATATATCAAACAATATTGTAGTTTAGAGCTCTTTCTACGCCTTATTAAGTCTGATATCTCAAACAATATTGTAGTTTAGAGCTCTTTCTACGCCTTATTTCAAGTCATTTGTAGCTTTGATGACCTTTAAATTTCTTCCCTGTTTCATTTTCCTTTTAGCGAGATTCATGTCGACTATAATTAAGAAACTTTACTTTTATCAAACTTTATCGCTATATTTTTATTGTTGTTTTTAAAACTTTTAACAATTTGTGCACATTTCCTAAAATGTTTGACTAATTAAAAATGTATTGCGTTAGAAAACTTACCGCAAACCAATTTCCTTCTACAAAAATTTGTGGAACTTGCACAACCCCGGTTTCTAATCGCTCTAATAGTTCCCTCTGATGCGTGCGGTTCATGAACACATCTCGTTCCTCAAACTTCACGAGCAGAGTTTGCAGAATGTTACGGACGTGCCGACACTTTTCGAACGTTCTTCTGATGATCCCCATAGTTGTCGTGTAAAGAACCACCCGTCCTTCCTCCTCCTGGACATAGTTTCTCTGTCCACATAAATAACTGTCTTAGATTATGTGTTATATACAAAATTATTGGTGATATGTAAACATATACATTTCTTGCCTTCTCCCGGCCACAGATCCTCTGTCGAAATAAATATCTCTGTTAGTCTATTAGTTATACAGAAGTTTATGAATTTCATGTTAAATAATTATCCGTTTTTACCCCCCTGGACAATGGTACTCTGTCCAGATAAATACTTTTCTTATGATATGTATTATTTCAGAAGTTTGTATATGGTATGTAAATAATTATCCGTTTTTACCCCCTGGACAATGGTACTCTGTCCAGATAAATACTTTTCTTATGATATGTATTATTTCAGAAGTTTGTATATGTTATGTAAATAATTATCCGTTTTATCCTCTCCTGGACAGGGGACCAATGTTCAGATAAATACCTCTGTTGGGGTTTATGTTTTACAGAAGTCTGTGAATGTTATGTAAACTATTATCGGATATGTATTCTCCTGGACAGGGAACCAATGTTCAGATAAATACCTCTGTTGGGGTTTATGTTTTACAGAAGTCTGTGAATGTTATGTAAACTATTATCGGTTATGTATTCTCCTGGACAGGGGACCAATGTTCAGATAAATACCTCTGTTGGGGTTTATGTTTTACAGAAGTCT
>NW_013667987.1:150620-153193 GCF_000517525.1 Limulus polyphemus | reverse complement strand
GCGAAATTCAAAACAAACAGACAAACATATTATATTCACCAGATGATAATTCATACATCCTTATGTGTACTATATACATCACAACTTAATTCGCCCCCAGTGGCACAGCGGTATGTCTGCGGACTTACAACGCTAGGAGTCCGGGTTTCGAAACCCGTGGTGGGCAGAGCACACATAGCCCATTGTGTAGCTTTGTGCTTAATTACAAACAAAATAATACAAACAAACACAACTTAATTCAAACATCCTTATATCTTCTATACACATCTTAATCCAAATTACGTGTTCTTATAATGTTATCCTACTATCCTATGTCTACTATATACATCACATTAAAACTGTCATTCACTGGCTATAATTATCAGGCTACCTGTAAAAACTATCATCCACGTTCACTGGCTACAAGTTATCAGGCTACCTGTAAACACTATCATCCACGTTAACTGGCTATATTTTATCAGGCTACCTGTAAACACTGTCATCCACGTTCACTGGCTATAAGTTATCAGGCTATCTGTAAACACTATCATCCACGTTGTTATGATATAAAAGACTGTTTAGTTTAGATGTTATTTATTAATATATTTTTGTGAGTGAATATTTTATTATTGTTTAGTTTTATTATAATAAGAATTAAAAGCAGACGATTGTAGGAAGTTATTTTATAAGTCATTGATGTTGAGACTATCGAATGTCGCGTGCAATACATTGACGTCGAGAATAGAGATTTTTAGAATTCGGACAGACAATTAAGTGATAGACATATAAATAGTGTGAGACGAGCGGAAGCAGCAGACAGACAATAGCAGAAGAGAGTAAAGTTAGGTGCAAGGAAAAGTTCGGCGTGAAGTTAACTAAGATATAAATGATAGGCCTAATGTTTAATATTGTTGCGTCATCGAGGTCACGTGACTGGTGTGGCGCCACCTATTTTCTAGAAATATCCTGTACCTTGGCGAATGCTCTAGTATTTACTAGATATAGGGTAGTCTGGTATATAAAAGAGGGTGACAACGTGACGGAATGATAATGTGTGTGTAGGTAATGAGTAATTGAACTGCGGTCAGAGAGAGACGTATTGTTGAAGTTAACGTTCGTTCGTTATAGTGTTTGTTATAGCGCGACTGTTGAAGTTGAGTGTATCGTAAAGTTATATTCGGAAAGAATAAACCAGTTTTATTAAGTAAGAACTTGTGTCGCTAAAGTTTCGTCGGAACGAAGTTACGGAAAGTTAATTAACAAACGGAGACGTAACAATATGTTAGAGTAAATCTAACAGTGGAAATGGAGATAATAAGCGTAGCTCTAAAAGTAATTGAATCAGCCTGAGTGCACTTTGACAAAAGGAACAGAGGATATTTAGAAGAAAGAAGACCAAACGATTATGGTAACTCGCGCCACGATTGTAAGTGAATCATACACAGAATATTAGTGCGATAGTAATAAAGAAGATAGTTCGGCTTGTTAACTGAAATTCTAAAGTAACTGAACAGACCTAAGTAGACTTTTGACGAGAAGAAGAGAACTATACACATAGTGTTTATGATATGCCTATAATCTCTGTAGTGTGGATAATTTGTTGTACTTACATTTAACTTGTTCCGAATATATATATTATTTTGAAAACAAGTAGAATGTGTGCTGTATATTCATCATTGAATTTATCGTTAACAAGTCACAGACACCTACTGTAGAAGAATCCTAAGCCCAACAACAATACAGTGTATATTTATACTATTAAGAAGTATAAGTAAAAGCCTTTTATTTTGACAATTGGCGGGAAATATTATATTATAAATTCTGATACACGTTGACTGGCTGTAAGTTATCATGATACCTGTAAACACTATCATCCACGTTAACAAGCTATAAGTTATCAGGATACAATAAACCAATATATAAACCTTACCTGTGTAAACAAGAACTAAATTTCGACCAAAACAACTACGATATATTACATCCTTATTTCTCAAGGCTAGCATATGCATGTATGGAAAGGTTTAGAAAGTCTAAAAATAAATATAAATATCAACTTATATACCTTCTGGGAAGGGTACGTGTATAATATCGCCAATAATAAACGATACCGAAATTTGGAACTGGTGTCTAGAATTTCAACTTTGAGAACTTTTCTTCGTGTGTATTTTCATAGGAAATGTCAAAATTCTCCCAGGTACAGCGAATGTAGCTCCCTAAATTTAGAAACGTCCACGCAAGCAACAAACATACGTTAAACCTGTCAAACACAGCGTGTGAACATGAGGAAATCAACAAGCACGGAAGTGTATGGAACTATCCCAAGCGTGTAACAAGGGAAGGTTTAGCTTAGATATATGATATGGCTGGGTGAAGTTTGAAATTCCATAGATCAATTTCTAGTTCAAAACGTGTAATGAGAAAGTTAAAGTTTGAAACCTTGCATTCCTTACAAGCTAATAATCTTAAGACCGTTTTATCATATCCTTTCAAATCTAGTACAGTTTACTGTGGAATTATCATATAAGTCAGTCCATAGATTAATTACGAAAAAAAACAACTAAACCTTTCTTGTCAATGTTTATCTAAAATAGTAG
>NW_013667987.1:148772-149829 GCF_000517525.1 Limulus polyphemus | reverse complement strand
AACCTTACACACTTTCAAATAATCAATAAAAATATTGGGTCTGTAAGACGTGGTGGAAACCACAGGGGAGGATGGTTGTAACCTTACACACTTTCAAATAATCAATAAAAATATAGGGTCTGTAAGACGTGGTAGAAACCACAGGGGAGGATGGTTGTAACCTTACACACTTTCAAATGATCAATAAAAATATAGGGTCTGTAAGACGTGGTGGAAACCACAGGGGAGGATGGTTGTAACCTTACACGCTTTCAAACGATCAGTAAAAAATGTAGGCGTGTATTATGCTCATATTACGTATGTGTTTACTGTGATCATGTCATTTAGGTGTGTATTAAAATCATGTTATGTAGTTGCGTATTAAGATTATATCACGTACTGATGTATTGGGATCGTGTCATGTAGGTGGTGTGTATTGGGTCCATGATCTTTTCAAGTACAAGGTTTTCTGCCCTAAAGCTTTTTTTTTTCCTGTAGTTGTAGAATTAAGGCAAGTCATATATTGGAAGCATTGTAGTGACATAGAAATATATATATATACAATATATTTAATTTCAAAGTAATAATTCTGATATGCTTGTATAGAACATGAGTAGCGGTTTCATTTCTTTCCAGACTAAACCTGAAACATGATTTGCTATTGCTAAGATGATACCATGAACTGTGGAAGTGGGTCACGAACTTTAGAAGTTGTTAAGTAATAGGAAGAAAACAGCTACGCTTAAAAACTTTTTTCTTTGTTCCAAATACCATGCAACTGGGTGTGCTATTAGTTATATAAACGGCTTCCTGCATTTAAGGATGTATAGGCATCAGATATGTAAATATCATTACTTCTGAGAGACACAAATATAAGAAGGTGTAAATATCATAACTTCTGAGAGACCTCATAACGTGTAAAGATCATTACATATTAGAGACGGACATCAGAACGTGTAGATATCATTACGTATTAGAGACATAGACACCAGAACGTGTAAATACCGTTATATATTAGAGACATAGACATCAGAACGTGTAGATATCATTACGTATTAGAGACATAGACACCAGAACG
>NW_013667987.1:138650-147886 GCF_000517525.1 Limulus polyphemus | reverse complement strand
TATTAGAGACATAGACGTCAGAACATGTAAATATCATTACTTATTAGAGACATAGACATCAGAACGTGTAAATATCGTTATATATTAGAGACATAGACATCAGAACGTGTAAATATCATTACTTATTAAAGACATAGACATCAGAACGTATAAATACCGTTATATATTAGAAACATAAACATCAGAACGTGTAAATATCATTACTTATTAGACATAGACATCAGAACGTGTAAATACCGCTATATATTAGAGACATAGTCATCAGAACATGTAAATATCATTACTTATTAGACATAGACATCAGAACGTGTAAATATCATGATTTATTGGAAACATAGACATCAGAACGTGTAAATATCATGACTTATTAGAGACATAGACATCAGAACGTGTAAATACCGTTATATATTAGAGACAGACATCAGAACATGTAAATACCGTTATATATTAGAGACATAGACATCAGAACGTGTAAATATCATTACTTATTAAAGACATGGACATCAGAACGTGTAAATACCGTTATATATTAGAGACAGTCATCAAAACCCGCAAATATCATAACTTATTAGAGACAGACATCCATTGTATCCAGCACAACAGATGTTTGTTTGTTTGAAGTTAAGTGCAAAGCTACACAATGGGATATTTGTGCTCTACCCACCATGGGTATCTAAACCCGGTTTCTAGCGTTGTGAGTCCGCAGACATACTGCTGTACTATTGGAGGGCACAAGCACAAAAAGTAATCAGGTTCCTTAAGTAGCCTCAGGGATTTTTTTTTTTCCACTGGACGCCACTTTCCTTGTCAATTACTGAATGCAAAAAAAAGAGACTGCTACGAAAATGAAAGCTATTTGACAGTTGTCATTTCTATAAGAAATGTCAAAAGGGAGATAATGAATTCAATTCAAATTAATTTATTCGACATGATACAACAGAATCATGCATGTATATAATATCAACATGAAATATATACACATAAACCGAACAAGAACAAATATATGCCCCCCAGCGGTACAGTGGTATGTCTGCGGACTTACAACGCTAAAAACCGGGTTTCGATACCCGTGGTGGGCAGAGCACAGATAGCCCTTTGTGCTTAACTACAAACAAACAAATATATGCTCAAACATGTTCAGTTCCTCTCTTTATGCGTTTTTTTTTCGTTCTTTCTCACAAAAACAAAATTTTTTTCTTAATAAGTTTTTTCCTCATACTGACTGTTCAGCATATACATGCCCCCCAGTGGCACAGCGGCATATCTGCGGACTTACAACGTTAGAAACAGGGTTTCGATACCTGTGATGGGCAGAGCACCAAAAAAACCATTGTGTAGCTTTGTCCTTAACTACAAAACAACAACATCAGCACATAAAAACACTGGCGGATCAATGTTGACATCAATATGAAGTTTTAGGAATTGCAAAAAATGTCTAATTTTCCTGTAATGTACTCTTGAAAAGAAGCATTTTGCTAGATTTCTTTCCTACGATTAACCGTTCAGAAGATACAGAGCGTAACAGACAGACAGACATTTGGCTATTATATATATATATATATAATGTATAAGTAATAAGCACGTAATTTTTATCAGTCTATCTACAACTTTTAGGTTTTTCAACTTTACAAAATATTCGATGATAACATAGTTTCTACGAAATATGTGTAATGAAAAATGTATGCCTTATATTAAATTGTTTTATTGTCCTTATAAAATCGTTGTACAGTTTTTAAAGTTTAAATTTACTAGCGTACTCGTGCGATGTATGGAGAAATGCTTATAAAAGATAAAGGTTCAAAGTTCATAAGAATAAAAATATTCATGTCCACTTGGCTTGACTATTTAAATAACATTTTTATTTTAGATTTTTTATCAAAACACAATAAGTAGCATGTGGCGTAAAAACATCTCAATTAACATAAGTGTGCCTATCTTGAAAGTATTTATAAATAACGTGTGAAAAAGAAATCCATCAAATGGTTGTGGAATTTGAAAACGAAATGCAATTATAGAATTAATGTTTTACCAGTTCTGACTATAAATACTGTTTCTGTTTTATGTCCTAAATATAACAGTAATGATTGGAAGTACACAGACTATATGTAGACTTCATGTAATGAAAGAGAAAACTGGAGAAATCTTATAATCATCAGGAACTCCAGTAGCTACCCCCTTCTCACCCAGATGACGATCAACTCACCCTAAACGTTTAAACCACGTGACCAAAGTAAAGTGATACTCAGTCCTACTTTCTGCTGATTATCAAAAACATAATAAAACAGTTTAATAAAGTAATTATACCTTTTCGTGAGGCTGAAAAAGACAAGAAACTTGGGTTCGTACTCGATTCCTTACGCCACGAACTGTGCCCGACACTGACATGATGGCGGAGTCCTTGTCATCCTGGTCATGGAGATTCTTACCGAGCTGGTTAGGTCCGGTATCCAGCTCGTGCAAGTGAAAATGCAAAACGTCCTTATCGTCATCTGTACACTTTCTTGCGATATGCCACTGTCTTTGGTTACCGAATCCCGAGTCGTATCCATGACTATCGCTATCATCGGCCAGTGAACCACGGTCAGAGTCGTTATCGCTCCCCATGGCACTGCTAGTCGCACTGTTATTATGGTAATGCCTATCGATGCTGACCAGCTGGACATTAACATGGGTTTTCTCGTGTGTCTCGCACGTTCCACCAGACGCCTTGTCAGTGACGTCCAGTCGCATGACGTGTGTAACGGGGCAGGAGCTAGTCTCGACCTTTAGGACGTGCACGTGAGCACGATTCACTTGACTAACTGTCTTAAGTGGTGTAGGACATCCTTCACTGTTTCGCTTGGTCAGTTCTTGATTCTCAGGTACCACTACACTACCGTTGACCATTAGGGACACAGAGTGGCAGTACGGTCTAGAATGTTCTACATTTGTTCCAAGCATTATTAGCGCTCTGGCAAGATACGTCTACAAGCTTCTCTCTCACAAGACTACCTGCCAAGCCTCAAGCCACGGGCAGAATACCTGAGCTACAGAACAGGTTCCTACTGATCACGTGACTCATTTCAAGGAAGGCTTTGTAGGTTGATCACCCGTTTCAGTGCACACCACATTCAAACATTTTAGGTTGAGTCAAAACTTCTTAGTGACTAGAACTGCGAAATAAGATATAAGATTGTTTATCAAGCCAGATGATTTCGAAATTAAACAATTATTATTTAAGCAATTCAAATCATATACGACAGTAGCTTTAAGATGTTAAATAATTCTCGGTCAGTAATCAAGAAATATATATATACTATCCCCTGTGCCCCCCAGTAGCACAGCGGTATGTCTGCGGACTTACAACGCTAGAAACCGGGTTTCGATACCCGTGGTGGGCAGAGCACAGATAGCCCTTGTGTAGCTTTGTGCATAATTAAAAACAAAAAAAAAACTATCCCCTGTATTCCTTTTCCAAAAGATTTGGTTTAAAATCAGCGTAAGTTATTTATTGATCCAGACCCACGTGTATCCCAAGTGGTCTCACGTTTCCTATCAGGTGATAAAGTAGTAACAATGAAACATAGCTGATGTTTGCAGTACACAAGAGGCAGTTGTTAGGTTACAGATAAACTGTTTTGATCCAGTTTTGCTGTGTTTCTAGTACACAAGCAACAGTTATCAGGTTACAGGTAAACTGTTTTGATCCAGCTTTGTTGTGTTTCTAGTACACAAGCAGCATTTATCAGATTACAGATAAACTGTTTTGATCCAGCTTTGCTGTGTTTCTAGTACACAAGCAACAGTTGTTAGGTTACAGATAAACTGTTTTGATCCAGCTTTGCTGTGTTTCTAGTACACAAGCAGCAGTTATCAGGTTACAGATAAACTGTTTTGATCCAGTTTTGCTGTATTTCTAGTACACAAGCAACAGTTATCAGGTTACATATAAACTGTTTAGATACAGCTTTGCTGTGCTTTTAGTACACAAGCAGCAGTTATCAGGTTACAGATAAACTGTTTTGATCCAGCTTTGCTGTGTTTCTAGTACACAAGCACCAGTTATCAGGTTACAGATAAACTGTTTATATACGGCTTTGCTGTGTTTCTAGTACACAAGCAGCAGTTAGCAGGTTACAGATAAACTGTTTTGATCCAGCTTTGCTGTGTTTCTAGTACACAAGCAGTTGTTAGTTTACAGATAATTTGTTTTGATCTACTTTTTACTACATTGGTGCCTTTTCGTTACTTTTATATGTGAGAAATGAGATTAAACTTACTTTCCCAAAAGGGGTATTTTTTTCACTTTAGGGCGAAAATATAAACACATTTCTCTTAGTTTACCGAAACTATGATTGTATTTTAGTTATCAATTCAGACAAGCTGATGGTACTTAGACATTACATAACATTGATAAATTTATATTAAACTTTTGTTTCGGATAACAAACGTCTTAGTTACAGCTGCCTAGTCATTCCTTATTTGATTCATACTTCATATGACATTTTACAACGATTTCCTGTTATCTCACAAAGTTTCAGGTACCTCCCTTACACTTCGAAGTCAAGGGTAGGAGATAAAGTTACGTAGTCATAACAACCTACACAGTGGTGGAACAACGCCCCTGTCCTGTCTGGCAAGTATGTCAAGTCTGGGTGTAGCCTTTCATTATCACTATTATAAGTTATCGTCTAAATCTATAAACACTCACAGCAATGAACAGTTGACCTCTGAAAAATAACTTTAAATTTAAATAAGACTGTCTTTAAACTAAGTCACAATTTTATTAATATAAATAAAAGCTGTAATTTTCCAATAAAAAGCTTCATAAAAGAAGTTCCATGCTTGGCAACACGTTAATACTTGTTTGTCAAATTTCGCTCCAACATCTACAATAAATTATTACATTATTTTATTTTTATACCAAATTTTTCTCAAATTAATCACTGGTCATCTGTTTTATTTACCAATACTAAATATAAATCTATTCATTTTTAGGAAAATTTAATCTGATTATAAAGAGCAACACGAACGTAATTATATGAAACATTTAATAAGTGTATCGAAATTTTCAGCTCTAAACTACAGGCTCTTCTCTCCTTTTTAACAATTCCGTTTATGAACCGATAGATGGCGTAGCTATGGGCTCTCCGCTGGAACCAACACTGTCCAACCTTTTCCTCGGTTACCATGAACGAAACTGGATGGACAACTGTCCTTTAAACTTCAAGCTTGTTCTCTACAAAAGGTAGATGATACTTTCCTTGTTTTTCGCCATAAAGACGAAATCCCTCGTTTTCTTGACTATCTTAAATCACAACATCCCTCTATACATTTTATTCATGAAACTGAAACTGATAACTCCCTTTCTCTATACGTTTTACTAATGGAACTGAAACTGATAACTCCCTTTCTCTATACGTTTTACTAATGGAACTGAAACTGATAACTCCCTTTCTCTATACTTTTTAATCATGGAACTGAGACTAATAACTCAATTTTTGTATACTTTCTATTTATGAAACTGAGACTAATTACTCTATTTCTTTATACGTTTTAATCATGGAACTGAGACTAATAACTCCATTTCTCTATATGTTTTAATCATGGAACTGAGACTAATAACTTCATTTCTCTATACTTTATATTTATGAAACTGAGACTAATAACTCAATATCTCTATACGTTTTACTAATGGAACTGAGACTAATGACTCCATTTCTTTATACGTTTTAATCATGGAACTGAGACTAATAACTCTCTTAACTTTCTTAACTAATACGGTTGCCCAGCCATCTAAAATACACACTCTACCCAGACTATCTTTATGCACCAGCTTACCATATCTTGGAAGACAGAACTGCATTATAACTGTTACTATTCTTAAGTTGATCTGAAAGTTATTTTCAAACCTAATTTCAGACTAAAATTTTTCTACCGTAAAGATCGTATACCGATTGCCCATTGTTCGCGTCTTGTCTATTTATATACGTGCGGAGAATGTTAGACCCCTTATATTGGCGTCACTTGAAAGTAGGAGTTTTTGAACGTATGGGTATATCTATAAATTACAAACCCCCACCCCACCCCCCAACTCCACTATCTACCAACACGATAGAGAAAAAGAACATCCGATTTCTCTCTCGAACTTAAAATACTCTCAACAGCTAAATACGAAACTGAACTTCTGATAAAAAATAACGTAACAACTTTCTCGCTCTCTAACTAATACATATTCTTCATTTTATAGCTATTTAATATTAATGAATACATAATACTAATACATATTCTTCATTTTATAGCTATTTAATATTAATGAATACATAATACTAATACATATTCTTCATTTGATAGCTATTTAATATTAATGAATACTTAATTACAACTGAAATAAAATTGAAAATCCAAATGTAATTGATGTAACCTGTATTATACAAAGCATTGACCTAACTAACTAACAAACAACAGTTGATGCGGCAAGCAATACATTTCATAGTGATAATGTTTGTGTGATATAATATCACCAAATCATTTTGGTCTGGATTTAGATCTTGGTCTGGGTGTACATCTGCATCATTATTATGGGATTCTGCATACAAAAACTGAACTTTACCAGTTCCTAGCATCTACAGCCCCTCATCTAAATTCTGAACTAGAGAGTACACCATCAAATGTTATGTCTGTTTATATCGTACACAGAGACAATGGTGAACAGTTGAGTGTAAGTGCTGGGAATAACAGGGACCACAAGAGGAGTATCTAGTTGGCTCTCACACAGAAGTTGGTGTAAATATGCACGTTTTGACAAGTTTAATGATGATGTAACAAACAGTATCTACATTCCTCCATAGAGCGTGTTTCATTTGATGACTATAGAAGAGACAAGCATTGTACCTAACAGAACCTTCGACCCCATCAATATGGATCCTCCCTTCAAAGAACTGTAGTAAAATCTACACGACATTAATGAGACTCAAGGAAACAAAGAGTGCATTAAGATAAATATATACCTCAGTATATTTCAGCACAGTGTTCCTTAACAGAATACGGTGGAAGATCTAAAAAGAAATGTGCCATGTGAAGAGAGAATCCATTTGCTAACGACCATTTTTTGGAATATGATATTTCTATTGAGATGTAGTGCTGAAACAACTTTTGGTTGAATTTGAAGTATGTGCGGTTGGAAAGGTGCAACAGAGTTTATCTGGGAAAAAGTTTAACTGAGCAACACGAGCTTTCAGGATGATTGATTAAGCCCTAACTACCCAACATCTCATACAGATGATTAAATAATGTGAAACAAACAACAGAGTAATTCCGGACCAAGTTAAAGTGCTTCTATTCAGTTTTCATGAATCATGTGCTATTGCCAGACAAATTGCAGAAAGAGATCCTGCCTGGTGTTATGGGTTAAACCCCTTGTTGCTGAAAGAATGGCACATGTCTGACAGAGCTCCAACTCAAATCCAGACCTTGTGAATTAAATATTGCTCGAGCCTTCCATTATTTCCCCTTGAATTTACTGCATCTACCACATCTGAAAGCAACCTAGTCCAATAACCAACACACTGCTAGAAAAGTAAAACTTTCTAAGCTGAAGATTATTCCTACCCTGCTACTGCTAAAATATGTATTTGTATCCTACCATTATCATCATTAAATGCCAAAAAAGATTATACATCAATACTTCCAATCTTTTTTCACAAGGAAACAATTTCAGAAATCTTAACCTTTTCTCGTAGGACAACCTTTCCATCTTAGTAGCCCTCCTTTGAACACTTTCCAACAATTCAATGTCCTTCTTAAGTTTGTGGGGTATCTTTATAGATACAAAAATGTCACTTATTTAACTCAATGCAACAAAGCAAAGAGAAAGATGCAGCCAAAGAAGATGTCTCCAACAAAATCAGTTTCCACCTATATATGTTACATTGCATTTATCAACCATTTATATGGCATCAAGCCCTGACAAGGATGCGACGTATCCCAATACTTTTAGAATATTGTATGTTAAATTTGTGGAACAACAAATCGAAAACGTCTGCAGAGCTAGAGCAGTGACTGTATTGTTACATAATTAATGTTCATCAAAAAGCAAAGCTTGTCATGAATTCGCTTCAGTACATGGTTTTTCATTTTTGTTGCATATACAGTCATCATTGCAAATCCTGATGAATGTGTTTCAGTTCTGCTGCCAGTTTACTTCTCATTTGTGGTTAGTCAGTAACAAAAACGAATAGACTGTCATCATGAAAAAAAAACCTTGTGTCATTAGAAGTTCTGATAATCTGCTTGTCTTAAGCAGCAAATGTTGAATTTGTTATTTCAGATATTCTAGGATCATATGACTGAAAGTAATCCTACTGTTATGGTTTGTGAACACTTTTTGCTGACAAAGTACGATTATAATTAATTGAATTTGTTATGTGATGTGTGCACATATATGATTGCCACCATGTTTTAGTAATACAGATATGCTTAACATCTGTTCACTTAGTCTTTCTCTATGCAGTTTTGACACAAACACATGTTCCAGAAAACCATTGAAGTTGTTTCATTCTAGTTGCATTTGTGTATATGCTAATCTCTAGAAGATAGCATTTACTTTACCTATGGAGATGTTGCTGTAACTTCCTCTTTTCTGTGTGTCATAATAGACTGTTGACAGCAATGTCTTTTGCTGGTTGAGAGGATGATATTTAGAGGTTACAGCCTTTTATACGAGAACCACCAATCACGAGGAAATGCATATCATTTTTTCCAATGATAGCACTAGGCATAAGCAGACTAAACAATTTCTTAGGGCTCCAATTCACATTGATTTTGGTTTTATTCTTTTTCATAAATACTGTAACGTTTGCCAGTTTTAGTGTTGTAATAATTTGAAAAAAAAGTTTTTAATTAAAGTAATCAAAAAGCACATCACTGAGTAACAGATGGATGTTTGATGCAGCAGCAAGACAGTTCTCATTCTGACATGTGTGTGAAGTGCATGTGTGCTGATTGGTTGCTAAGTGCATTGCACGCACAGTGTACATGATTGGAGAAAGATGTCGATGTAGGGTGCTAAAGTATGAATAAAAATGGCTTTTGAATAAAAGTATTAATATGTGCTGTGTATTTTTAATTTGTGGAAATAATGAAATTATATTTTTAGGGGATGAGTAAAAAGCCAAAAGATATTGTTGCGTCAGCGAGTCACATGACCACCGTGACGCCACGTTTCTAGAACTATCCTGTAATTTGGCGAATGCTCT
>NW_013667987.1:133155-137720 GCF_000517525.1 Limulus polyphemus | reverse complement strand
GTGGCAGTCAATCACACTATTACGTTGGTAAAAGAATAGCACAAGAGTTGGCGGTGGGTGGTGATGACTAGCTGCCTTCCCTCTAGTCTTAAACTACTAAATTAGGGACGGCTAGCGCAGATAGCCCTCGTGTAGCTTTGCGACGAAATTAGAAAAACAAACAAACAAAACCAGAGAATAATAATATTAGGCTTATTATATTTTTAAACTATACATTCTTTAATTGGTCTCTTATAGTTTTCCGAGAATATATTTGTCATAAGACCACTACCAAGGTTGTTGTGTTCCAGCCACTATAATAAGCTCTGGCATTAAGCAAAACGCGTTGTCAGCAGTTAGTAGGGCGCACATTGGTGATTTAAATAAAAGAAGGAATATTTTTCGACATTGATTGGTTTAGTTTGCATTAAACAGCCCTCCAACACGTTTTTCACTTCTGAACTATAATATGATAAACATAGTGCTTAGCGTTCGGAATATAAATTTTTGTAGCACAAATTACACTATAGTAAGCTTATAGCTACAACAACAACAACGAAATGGACAAAAAAGTTAGGTAGACCCGGGTGAATGAATAGAACGTTATGACTTACTTTTGCGCAAGCTCTAACTAAGATTGTTTTCTATCAGTGTAAACTGTGACTCGTTGTTCATGGTATATTTGTGTGTGTGATTACTGGCGAGGAAGTTATTTTGTGAACAAGTATTGATTCGGATAAGAGTAAAAGAAAAGCTAAAGTAAGTAAAAATTTATTTACTAGATACTTTCTGTGTACAGAACAGGAACAACTGATCGAACATATAAATTATAATAAATATTAATTAATGGATCAGATACTTGTTGTGTATACTGAAGAAGTTAAGCCTTAAGGCTAAGCAAGTGTTTATATTTTACTTTTTTCATTAAATTTAAAAATCAAAATTTACAAAACTTTTACTGTCTTAGTCTTTAACTTCACTTATTAGTTTTCTCAGTTTTAAACTTCTGTTCTTTGTTTGTCAAAACAAAACAATAGGTAAATCTAAATTTCTAATACACTCGCTTTCCACAATATAATAATGAATATATTGAATGTGCCAAGGCTCTTTCTCCCCACAGTGAGTCATCCATCACTCCCAGTAACATTAATTAGGATATATTAAAAAAAAAGGAGTATCGTTAGGCCTATTAAGTACTAAGCCTAAACTTTTTCGAAGGCAAGCTTTCCAATTCTTCATAACTTTTCCATTTCTTTCAACTAAGTTTAACTTGTGAATTGTAACATGAATGTTGTATATATTTAATCAGGAACTTTAACTTAAGAATTATACCATTAATTTATCATTGTTTTTCTTATATTTGTAATTTACAATTTTATCTTTCCTCGTGCAGTGCAAACAATGAGCCAGTGGTTGGTGACCAATTGAAAATTTTAAGTCTTAAGTATAGTTATTAATAATAATACTAAGGAAAGATCATTTCTGCTAGACTTTAATTATTATAATTACATAATGAAGATATTTTCTGTACTACTGAAAGGTGTAATTTAACTTAGATTGGATTATGCTGAACTGGATATAGACCAAGATCTAGCCATTATTCCATACTTCTGAGTCCTGACTCTCAATCATATTCATAATCATAGCCACAAAATTGTATTATTAGACGTAATCTAAATCATTAAATGTATAGTATCATACTTATAATTACTTTATTATAGTGTAACTATAACAAATTGAAATAATGTAGGTTACTAGTTACATAGTGAGCAGGCTGTTATCCAACAGCTAGGCAAGAGGTTCCGTAATAATTACAGTTTTATATTACAGACTTTTGTGGGAAGTTTCAGAAATTAAGATAGTAAATTATTACAATTAGTATTGCTGTAATATTTGGGTTTTGTTTATTATTAATAACGTACATTTCTAGAAATAGCTACAATTTTTTATCTTGCCAAACTGAAACAGGCTGAAATAAATGGGTAAGAAAAAAAATTAAATCCTAAGTAATGAAAGAAAATTTATTAAATTTATCTGTATCTTTTGTTTTTCCAATTAATATTCATAATTACATTTTAAAGAATTTTATTTGTTTTTTGTAGTGTTACATTAAGTATTTTAGAAATGTTTCCTTTCTTTCGCTAAACAATACAGCTATTCAAGGTAAATAATGATAAAGTTCTTTAGTTCTGAAGTAATACTGCTAGTTTTTGTACTCCTTTGTGAATACTTAAGAATTCAAATATTTGTATATCAAGAGCATATTACAGATAAAACATTTTCAGGTAAAAATGGAGACAAAAGAGGCTGGTTGCCGGCTGCCTCCCACAGTAGTGGTAGAGCCTCTGAGTCGCAAATCTCAGCTTGTTTCTTCAGTTAAAAGTGGTCTCTTTATCCTTGGGACAGCATTGGTTGTATTTGTGGCTTTTCGGAATACCTTGACATGGTGAGTTTTCATTATTTTCCTACCATTCTAACTATTAAGAATGAATAAAGATGTGTTGACAATATCAGTTCCCTTAAGCGTTAAATGCCTCAGTCAGATCCCCAGTAACTCTTCTTTTTTCAAGAGAAATCAAGTTCAGATATTTTTATATGTCCTTGTTTGACAATCTATCCTTCCCAAGTATCATCCTGTAGCCTTCTGTTGAACACTGTCCAACCATTCAGTGTCCTTCCTAAGGTAAGGATCCCAAAACAGAACCTAACCAACAACCTCTACAATGACATTGTAACCTCATTAGACTTGTATTCAGTATTTTTGTAGATGCAACCTAAAATCTTATTTGTCCTACCACTAGAACAGCACACTGCCTGGATGGTTTAAGAGGCTATGGAAAACAAATATCCCTTTCATACATAACACTGTTAAGATCATTTCCATCAAAATTATGCTTATAGTTCAAATTATAACCCACATGTATTACCTTGCATTTATTATAATTAAAAGTTATCTGCCATTGATCTGTATTGATGTAAATCAAAAAGAGCAAAGATCTTAACACTGAGCCTTGAGGTACCCCATATGTCACATTAGTCCACTTTGATTGAACTCCATTTATTATATTTGTCTGGCCAGTTTTCTAGTCTCTACATCTATAAGTTTTTTTAATGGGCCTTTTATGTGACACCTTGTTAAATGCTTTATGAAAATCCAGACACCAAATCCACACTCTTTTCTCCATTTGCATAAGCAGTCACCTCTTCAAAGAAAGTCAAAAGATTAGTAATGCAAGATTTTACCCTAGTTATCCATGTTGATAATCCAACAAAATTTAAAATTTGTTAAATCACTTTGCATAGAATCTTTTATCAGACTATTCATATACCAAGTGGCTCACATATCCAATCCTTAACCTCCTTCAAATCCTTGGGGAAGTATTTTCTGGCCCAGGAGCTTCATTATTGTTTAAACTTCCTAATGTTTTCTTAACAATTACAAAATCGATCTGATAATCGTGTTCAATCTTGGTCCCATTTAGCAACTGTTCAGGATGAGAAATATTGCTTAAATCTTCATTAGTAGAAAATCAAAAGAAAACACAATTTAATCATTCATCTATATTATAATCGTCGGGTAATAGACTTCCTTTATCATCCTTTAAAGACCATTACTGTTAATTCTTTTACATTTCAGTCAACCTTTTTTCATACACCCATTTCATTTTCTTAGCTTCCTGTTAGACTAACTCTTTGATCATCTATATTTCTCTTAAGTCCTAGCAGTAAATTTAAAGTTCTTCAATTTATAATGCTTTTCTTTCATTTAATCCCATATACCCTTAGAGAGCCAGCCTTGTTTTTACTTGCTACTACCCTTTTTTTGGCGGGGAGGTGGGAATATGTCTGTCTAGATTATTTAAGAATTTATTTTTAAAATTGTTTGACAGTATCTCATATTAATTCAGTTGCCAAGTTCAAAATAGATCATTCTTGTCACATTTTTTCAAAATTTTCTTTTTTGAAATTTGTAAACAAGATATCATTATTCCTGATCTCTGTATGCAGCAAATCATCAAACATGATGATCACTTTCACTTAGATACACCTTAATCTCCACCCTCTCAACCATTTCTACTTTAGAAGTTAACAATAAATCTAAAATAGCATTGAACAACTGATGAAGAAAACCATCCTGAATTGTTTCTTAAAACCTTTCTACCTCATGGCTTGATGGTTTCCATTCTTTATGCCTAAAATTAAAATTACTACAATTATGACCTCATTCACAGATGAATTCTTTAACTCCCTGTATTTTTTTCATTGATTTCATCAGTTTCATCTGGTAGTTTATGACAAATTCCAAGTAACAACCTTCTTCTCTATATATGCTAACATAAACACACCAAAGAAGTTTAATATCCATGCTATTATCTTTGACATCCTCAACTTCAACAGGATGTAACACGCATTTTACATATAAAACCACTCCTCCCTCTCTTTTTAGTACTCTATCCCTATTAAATAAACTATAACCCTGTATTTCAAAGAAATGTCTATCATCTGCAAATTTCACATGCGAAATCTTTATAATGTCCGGATAGTTATCAAACATTTCTGAAGAAAAAACTTTTATATTTTATCTG
>NW_013667987.1:125839-132220 GCF_000517525.1 Limulus polyphemus | reverse complement strand
GTGTGTGAGTGTGTAGGTTGCTTTATTTATTTATTTATATGGTAAGTAACCTGTGAGTGTGTAGGCTGCCTTATTTATTTATATGGTAAGTAACCTGTGAGTGTGTAGGCTACTTTATTTATGTATATGGTAAAATACCACACAGAAAAACCAGCTTAGTCCAAAAATAAACTAACAGGGTATTGGTTCACAGAGATAAGGCTTCCAGTCAACTTTATTGAATTGTTGCATACCTCAAGGCATTGAAGAATGAGATGCATATTCATTCTATTCCACAAGAACACATACCAGTCAAGTTGCCAACATAGCACCTGTGAATTCCTATGTGAATGGACTGTTGAAATGGGCTTTGGGAAACAGTCACCTTCCAGTACACTAGATGGAGTATTGAAAACAAAGAGGAGTAGTGTGCTTCGGACATGGCTGTTTTAAGACAGAACATTTTACATTAGAAACTGTGCTGTAGGGCTATTGCTAAGATGCATGGTTATCAGAAAGAGAATGACCAGAAACTGGCAATATGAACTGTAACATGGTAAGACTTCAAAAAAGTTTTAATATAACATACTAAATACTCTTTATATAGATAAATATGAAAGCCTACCACAGATTAATGGTAGTTTGTACATGTGTGTGTCTGTATTTACATACATATAGAATTACCACAAAATGAGTTTAAAAGTAGTTTCCATAATTAGAAAAACTGCTCAAGTTTAGTGTAAAATTGCCATCACATAGGATCTACCACACAAAGAAATAAATCAGCCTACACACTCATAGGTTGTTTACCATCTACATAAATAAGGTAGCCTACACACTCACAGGTTGTTTACCATATACATAAATAAATCAGCCTACACACTTATAGGTTGTTTACCATATACATAAATAAATCAGCCTACACACTCACAGGTTACTTACCATATACATAAATAAAGTAGCCTACACACTCACAGGTTACACCAATGTTCTGGACCTTATGTACCACACAGAATAGTCAAGGTAAAGTCTGATTACTATCAGACCAATGTTCTGGACCTTATATTTCAAGATCAGGATATCCCTTATACTTAATGGCATAGGAAGATGGATCAAATTGGGCACCAGGACCATCTAGAGAGAGATCTGGCTGAAAGTATTGTTGACAGCAAGGGTAACCAACTGATAAAACAACATATTCTAATATTTATTTTATAAGTATAAAACTTATAAAAACGATATATTTAATTAGCTATAATGATGGTCAGGTTGATTTTTAATTTTGCTCTAATTATATAACTTATTCTGATTGGAAGTTTTTATTTATGTAGTAAACAAACTGTCCACTTGTACCAAACAACAATAACCAACATAATGAATCCTCCTGACACAAGTCATGTATATTACACAAGCTGCTTCCACAATATTTCCAGGGAAGGAGGACCAGTTGTACGATAGCAGCCAGCTGGGGAAAAATGAAAATATATGGTAATATTTGATGAAACATGTGTACCTTGATATATGTAGCAACTCTTGTGTCGGTTTCTGCTGGTGTGAGGGTGAAAACTGTTTCCAAAAGTGGTACACCGTATGCTGTGATTTTTTTTAAGGGATTCATGATTATTGCTGGATACTGCTCCGTAGGAAGTTAGGGATCACAGAAAAGTCAAGGTAAAGTCTGATTACTATCAGGGGAATTATCATCACAGACAAAACACAATATTTAACAACATTAACTTTTATAGAATCTTTTGGAATAATTAACAAAGTTGTATATAAAGTATTAATAACCGAGTTCAAGGTAGTTGGTATACATTTTTGAATGTGAATTTTATTATGCAAATCACAGTCGATATAAAGTCATAGTGAGATTGAATGTACAAGTATTATCTTGTGATATGGTTTGGCATTTTGTAGGTAGTGTGATACTAACACCTATATTGTGATATGGTTTGGTACTTTGTAGGTAGTGTGATACTAACACCAATATTGTGATATGGTTTGGTACTTTGTAGGTGGTGTTATACCACCAAAAATATGTTGATTTTTGGAAGGCATCACACAAAATATTCATACACTCAGATCAAAAGGAATTCAGATCAGGGATTTAAGAATCCCCAGTTCTGAAATCTTATGATGAAAATGGTTCAACGTATTAGGAATATCAAGGAATTTTGTATTTTTTACATATAACCTTCTTCTTCACAGTTAAAAACACAAATATATAGAGATACAAAGTCTACATAAGTTTTTGTTCTCCTTATGTAACAGAAAACATGATGCAAGAAGTATCAGTTCTTGAGATTTTAAGAAAACAATGAACCATGTCTAAACAAGAATACTTAATTTAATGAAAACACAATAAAAACCAAACCTCAACACTTACAGGATAAGGCACATTATCCTGGATTTTATATCTCAGAAGAAAGGCAGGCTTTCCAGTCAAGTCCACAATAGTGTATAATCCTCCAACACCCCAATAAACAACAAAAGTCACTAAAAATGTGCCTATTAAATTGAGAGAAGAAAGACTCTTGGGTGTCAAATTGTGAGATTGAAGCTTTGAAATATTTAACACAACTATGTGTGATTGTCATGTAATAACTACAAATTCAAGTAGACATCCAGTAGTATAAAACTGGGAATGATTGACACTTACTGTTTGTCTTCAAAGGTATAACAAGCAACAGCTTATGATCAGCCATACAAACAAGCTGCTCTGATTAAAGTCTTTTGATTCAAACTGTAAAGGTATGAAGGCTGGACTAATTGGACATGATCAGTTAACAATCACTTGCTTGAAATTGATAGTTGCAAGACTAAGGTCTCTGTACAGAAATCCATGAGTTCATTTCTTGTTTACTTTGGCCAGGCCACTTTGTAATATATACTATGTACATGTATCTAAAACCTACCTCAAGACATAAAGGTATTTTGATGTCGACAAATCAGTAATAGTGTTAGATCACTAAGGTTACAGATTGTTTGTTTTTCATGCTTGAAATAAAATGTGAACCAAAATTTCCATGTGAAAATTTCTGTATTGAGAACATTAATAAGGAAAAAATAATTTTTAAATTTTCATATTTAAATATTACTGTACTTTAACTATGTTTTATATTAACTGGTTTATACAATTTATTAGTCTTGTTTTGTAGATGTAGAAATGAAGTATCTGTAGGATTTCAACTTGAAATTTAGAAACTTTTAGCTGGAGAGCCCCATCTGGACATCCCCTAACATGTTTAGCACTACACTTGGTACTTTTAGCCATTGTCCGTAGTTCCTTCTGTTTAAATCATTTTAGTATTGAGTATACTATGATATTTGTAGCTAAACATATCATATTTCATTCTACAGGTAGTTGCTGTTTATAATTTATAAAACTATAAACCTTTGTTATTGTTTTGTTTCTATGCTGTACGTACACTTAGAAAACATAAGAAGATTAACAGTTTGAAATAAACTTTAATAAGGTAGAACCGAAAGTGTTTTTTGTACAGAAAAACATAATAAGGATTATTTAATTTATTGTATTACCTGATCATTCAGAGTAAAGATTTGGCCTGAAGATTTATTGAGAAAACTTGGACATAAGGAAATGGAGAATACAATGTTTGCTGTATAAATTAAATACAAAAGTAATTATAGGACAATGAATTACAAAACATTTACAGAAGATTATGATATAAAAATATGAAGAGCCTGAAGAAAACAAAAGTTATTAATCATAACAAAACCAAATGGAAAAATGTGTATAATATGAAACTAATTTTTCAAAGAGTTGAACTTCTGTGTCAATAAAAATCATTAAATTTATCAGTAAAGCATTGTATTTAATTTGTTTTAAGTAATATTACATCTAGTAGGTAAACTAAATTCTGTGTAACTAACATATTTTCATTTTGTGTTAGGTTCAACACCCGAAAGTCACAAAAGTTATCAAGCAGGTCCTCGTAAATCAGATCATAATGGGGATACCTTTCTTGATTGTTGGCCATTACTTCATGAATCTAAGAGGACACTCCACTGGCAAGGAACTTCCTACTTTTCAATGGGTTCTACTAGAGCTTAGTGTTTTTATATTAGTGGAAGAAGTGGCCTTTTATTACTCCCACAGGTAAAGACAGATTGCTATAAATGTAAGAGTACAGTTTCACTGTTTACCTGGAGTACGTACTTTACTTGATTATACCTTTTGAGATGAAGAGAAGAATTTAAGCTTTAGGACCTATTGTAAAGGTTACATAATTACCATTAGGATGTGTCATAAAGGTTAGAAAATAACCACTGGGGTGTGTCATAAAGGTTAGAAAATAACCACTGGGGTGTGTCATGAAGGTTGGTAAATAATCACTGGGGTGTGTCATGAAGGTTAGAAAATAATCACTGGGGTGCATCATGAAGGTTGGTAAATAACCACTGGGGTGCATCATGAAGGTTGGTAAATAACCTCTAGGGTGCATCATGAAGGTTGGTAAATAATCACTGGGGTGTGTCATGAAGGTTAGAAAATAATCACTGGGGTGCATCATGAAGGTTGGTAAATAACCACTGGGGTGCATCATGAAGGTTGGTAAATAACCACTGGGGTGTGTCTTCTTGTAGCATCTTTCTGAAAGATCATATGTTATAAAATTTATCATTTCCATCAGTGAGTCTTTACTGTCTTGTGAGTAAAAAATAACTTAGTGATGAGTTGCAAATGATTAGAGTTGTTTACAAAAGTCAACATAAGTAATACACGTCTCTACTATTTATCCAGAACAAAGTGAGACTGAGCAATTTATTGTAACTCTAAGATGCACCTGTTGTACTGTTTGCTAAATTGCTTCAAAAACAAACTACTGGATAAAGTAGTTAGAAAATTCAGAATTACTCTTTACTGATTAGATAGCTTCTCTAAATAAAACATTGTAAAAAGTTAAATAAAAATAAACTACCCACTCAAAAGCTGTATCTTTAGACTTCTACTTAAAGTTTCAAACCAGTTTTTTAGCCACTTGTATAATTTTCTTTACATTTCATTTTAGTGATTTCTGTGCCCATTTCAGCAATTCCTTAGGCTGTGACTAAAATAATTTCACGTGTTAGAGTGCAAATTTTTAAACTATGTCTACCTCATATTATTCCAGAAGGAAGTGTTTCTTATTGTACTTTATCATGATTCAAATAATTTATAAATTGATAAAGCTTGCTTTATGCAAGCTTTAAAAAAATGACTTTTATTATAGAGGAAATTGTTCACAGACACTTTTTCTTCGATCAACTATGGCCAAGCTGAGTTTTTATCACTATTGTTTATGATTTCAATGCAAATCCCCACTGTATTTAAAGCCTTTTCGGCGTTTGCAGTTGAGAGTAACAGAATAGAGCTTTCATGATATATTTAGATCATCAACCAATACTGATGTTGAGAACCAGTGATTGGCTAAAAATTCATAAAAAATGACACTTTTATTCAAGTTAAAAGTCAAATTAATGTTATTTTGCTCAAAACTATTATGATTTTCATCGTAAGGGGCTACAGGTGTCATATCATGCTCAGAAAAGCTTCTGAAAATTTGCAAGCACTGTTGATTTTGTTGAGAGCACATTGAAGTCAACCCTGAATCAAAATATGCAATTTTTATTGTTTTTTTATGCATAGAATTAAATAAATAAAACTTTTTGATTGTACAAATTACAACTCTGAAGTATTTTTCTAAATGGGAAAAAAAACATAAGTTTATTTCCAAAATATTTTTTAATTCAGTCATGCAATCTTGTTCTCAAGGTGGACTGCACCCATCTGGGCAGGAAAGAGGTGTAACTGGTGATTGTGATAGTCAGCAGTGTGTTTCATGAATTTATGTTATGGATAAGATTTGGTTCAGCTTTGTCTTTTATCAAAAAAATGTATGACAGTGTTATACAGTAATACTTATGATCAGAGAAAATAGAAATAAAAGTATACAGAGTTAATTTACTTGATCTGACCAAGTCAGATTTTGAAAAGTTCATTTTAAGGATTGTTTACTAACAAAAGCACATGAAGCTATTAAACATTTGCCATAGATTTTCAGATATATATGTATATTGTGAAACTTGTATTTTTAATTCACTCTCACCAACACTTCATGTATTTAATGAAGGCTGCTTCACCATCCTCGCTTCTACAAATACATTCATAAACAACATCATGAGTGGACAGCTCCAATTGCAATAACTGCAATTTATTGTCACCCGGTGGAGCACATCTTCTCAAATGTTTTGCCACCATTCCTTGGAGTTCTGTGTATGGGAAGTCACACTGCCACCTGCTGGCTGTGGTTTACACTTGCTATCCTTTCAACTTTGAACGCCCATTCTGGTTACCACTTTCCTTTCTTCCCATCACCTGAAGCTCATGATTTCCACCAT
>NW_013667987.1:123091-125038 GCF_000517525.1 Limulus polyphemus | reverse complement strand
TGCTTAAACAGTCCATGAGAAGTATCATGCTGAAAAGGAAGTGTTCTTAACAACAGAATATAAGTAACTACTACACAAAGTCCAGATTCTTCTAATGTTGCTTAAACAGTCCATGAGAAGTATCATGCTGAAAAGGAAGTGTTCTTAACAACAGAATATAAGTAACTACTACACAAAGTCCAGATTCTTCTGGTGTTGCTTAAACAGTCCATGAGAAGTATCATGCTGAAAAGGAAGTGTTCTTAACAACAGAATATAAGTAACTACTACACAAAGTCCAGATTCTTCTAATGTTTATAATTACAGCAGAAGTACTGTAGATTGTTGGTGTATTGTATAATTACAGTAGAAGTACAGTTTCTTTGTTTTATACTTATACATAATTTTGTCATCTTCATGACTAAACACTTGATAATCTTTCCATGTTGAACATCACTCTTTGACATAATGTAATGAAGTTTTTCTGCTACACTATATACCATTTTGAAATAGATACAATGTTGAATACTTTAAAAATAATTTTTATATTAGAATTAAGATAAAAATGATGAAAAGATTTGTTTAGTCTGTTTTTCCCATAGGTTCAACCAGAATTACGGGGTTTTAGGCGTCTTGGATCGGCTTCATGGAACAGATACACAGTTTCGTAACAGTAGGATCTATGATCGGCACATTATGCTTCTGAGCTTGGTTCCTCTCAAACAGTTGTACCCTGACAATCTGAAACAAAAATCAATGTAAAAACACTTACTTGTACTGAAGTAACTGTTTGTCAGATGGAACTAACTATAAGTATTCATTTGCACACTTGATTGATATTATAAAGGCAGTTATGATGTATCTAAGTATGTTATTACAGGATTGTTATTGACTAAAATTGATTGTCATGATTAGGTAGATGTTTATTATTGCTAATATAATATAACTAATATTAGATTTTTCTTAATTTTGTATAAAGTTAGCCAACAAAACTGCTTACAGTATAGTATAACTTTGCACTTGTAGCCTTGTAGAAACAATTAGCTTTATTTACGAGGTTTCTTAATTGCTTATGTTGCATGTTTTGACATTTTGTTCTTCTAACTTGCCATGCAGAAATTGATTGGTATATCTACCATAAAAGAAAGGTTTCCATACTTTTATATCAGTTTTAGTAAGTATTAAATTAGCTAAACTTCTGTCTTTTTAAATTTTGTGAATGTTGTTTCTCAAAGATAGGTAAACAACCATCTGTGATTGAACTTCATATATGCAAGAACTGCTTTTATTTCTCTGTTCATTGGAAAAACTGATATGAAATTAATTAATTAATTAATAATTACAACATTTATCTATAATAGGCACTTTTTCAAGTAACACTTTATTAATGGGAATGTTAGACATTATTTTTCTGAACACACCAACAGTAAATGTATATTTTATTATGTTTCACAAACATACAGTAATCTTCTATGAATATACATAAACTTAGAATTAACCAGTGGTATGTTTCACAATACACCAACAATCTACAGTACTCCCAGTGTAATTACACAATACACCAACAATCTACAGTGCTTCTACTGTAATTATACAATACACCAACAATCTACAGTACTCCCAGTGTAATTACACAATACACCAACAATCTACAGTGCTTCTACTGTAATTATACAATACACCAACAATCTACAGTACTTCTACTGTAATTATACAATACACCAACAATCTACAGTACTCCCAGTGTAATTACACAATACACCAACAATCTACAGTACTTCTAGCTGTAATTATACAATACACCAACAATCTACAGTACTCCCAGTGTAATTACACAATACACCAACAATCTACAGTACTCCCAGTGTAATTATACAATACACCAACAATCTACAGTACTTCTACTGTAATTATACAATACACTAACAATCTACAGTACTTCTACTGTAATTATACAATACACTAACA
>NW_013667987.1:119751-122494 GCF_000517525.1 Limulus polyphemus | reverse complement strand
ACACTTCCTTTTCAGCATGATACTTCTCATGGACTATTTAAGCAACATTAGAAGAATCTGGACTTTGTGTAGTAGTTACTTATATTCTGTTGTTAAGAACACTTCCTTTTCAGCATGATACTTCTCATGGACTGTTTAAGCAACACCAGAAGAATCTGGACTTTGTGTAGTAGTTACTTATATTCTGTTGTTAAGAACACTTCCTTTTCAGCATGATACTTCTCATGGACTGTTTAAACAATATTTGAATAATCTGGACTTTGTACATTATCTTTTGTATTGTGAACATCTTCCTTTCAAACTTGATAATTCCAAATGACTGTTGGACCAACATTACAATAATCTGGACTTTGTGTATTATCTAGTTGTATTACTTAGTTACTTTTCTTAAGCTTATCAACACTATAAGAATTGTACTTTGAATAAATGTTCAGATTTTTTCTAAATCTGTCACATACTATAGATTCATGACCAATATGAAAAACACATCAAAATATTATATCTTAATACTAGAAATAAACGACCTTATAACAACAAATTTGTTATTTTTCTTTAATTGGTCCCTCAGTGTTTTATTTCATCAGGATTGTTCCACAAAATGCTTCTGAAGAAGCTGTAAAGCTAAATGTTGGGTGTCCAATTAAAGAAAAATAACAAATTTGATTTTATAAGGTCATTTATTTATTGTATTAAATGTCTTCTACACACCATTAAATATTATCATATCTGATAACTTATAGCACCTAGACGTTGTGGAGTATTAAGTAGAGAAGTAAGATTCACAAATGTATCTCAATGAAATTCATACAGTGTATCCTCATGATTGAAAGTAGTAGTATTTTCCTTGCATATTGTAACTTTTGAAAAATTTCATTATCTTAGCTGGTCATCCAGTAAGAGCATATTACTCAGCTTGACATTCTATAGTATCAGTGATAACAGTTGTTGTGGTGAAGGCTTGTGTCTTAACACTAATTATCTTGGCTGTTTGTCCAGTGATAACAGTTGTTGTGTCTTAACACTAATTATCTTGGCTGTATGTCCAGTGATAACAGTTGTTGTGGTGAAGGCATGTGTCTTATTACTAATTATTTTGGCTGTTTGTCCAGTGATAACAGTTGTTGTGGTGAAGGCTTGTGTCTTAACATTAATTATCTTAGCTGTTTATCTGCTAAGAGCATGTTACTCAATGTGACATTATTTGATGTCAGTAATAATGTTTTTTCTGCTGATTACTTTGTGATGAAGGCATTTTATGCTATTTATCTGTAAGAGTTTGGCAGCAAAAACCAACTGTCTTTTATTTTGTGGTATGGTGCAAGAATGTGTCCTGCATGAACTAAGAAGTAAATATCTTCCAAGAGGATGTATGTAATGAAAATATGCTGTCATTTGTCCAGTAAACCACTTGGTACTTAGTTTTGTATTAATAAATCACTTTGTATGTTGATTGTGTTGTGTCAATAAAGAGCAACACCAAGTTTTCACTACTTCATAGTAGTTGAACAAATGAATTATTCTATCATTTCTACTTATTATGTTTTAAAATACAATTTGACTAGTGGGCATTTAAATATGTCAAAGTGTTTTCTTTTGTGGATTTCAAAAATTAGTAAATGTTCTATTAAATATAATACATGAATGGGTTTTATGTTAAAACAAAGTACTTTCAAAACTGTCTTCTTATATTGGCTGAGTTAAACAAGTGTTCTATTATATTCTTAATCACACATTTTACTTATTAACAATAAAATATAAAAATGTCTTATACAGTTGAATGAATCACCAGTGGGTTAATAAAATACAAAGTGTCTTAATCTGTTGACTGCATTTTTTGTTTATTAACAATAAAATAGAAAAAATGTTTTCTTTTGGTTGTATCTTAGGTGGGTTAACAATAAGATACAAATTTCTTATCCTATTCATTGTATCTTTTGTTTGTTAACAGTAAGATACTTATAAAAGAATTGTTTACTATCTTTTGTTTATGAACAGTAAAATACTTACAACACTGTCTTCTGTTGACTGTATATTTTGTGTATGAACAATAAGATTCTTACAAAAATGTCTTCTGTTCACTGTATCTTGTATATTAAGATAAAGCACATAAATGCATTATGCTGTTAACTTATCTAAACCATTATTTAACAAATGTTTGTGTGTGTCTTATAAGTGGCAATCCCCTTGATTTATTTTCATATAACCTGGCATGTGCTCTTAATGCTCCCAAGGAGTAAAGTAGGGTCCACATTCAGATCTGAACTCCACATGTCAACCCCTGGGGACCACTTGTCTTATCTGTGAGCTGAAAGGGTACACCCGCTGCTATTTATTAGGAGTAAAATATGTACAGAAGTATCTTGATTGAGAGATCTTTGTTGTACTGAAGACCAAAATATATTTATACTAGCTGAGTTACCCGGTGTTGCACAGTGAAAATTTGGATTTGAAATGTATAGATCAGTATTTTTTTCAGCAATTAATCATTAAGTAGACAAAAGCTGTGATGCGAGAAAAAAAAAGCATTTAATCAAACAAAGCTTTATTTGAAATTAGATCGTGTTTGAGCTTGTCTTGTTCTTTGAGCCTGAAGTCATACATCATGTTGCTCCTCTGTTTCTTGCTCTCTGTAAGTTATTTGTCTTAATTTTTGTGCTTGAAGTCTGGTTTGATGTTGTTCAGAAGTTTCATAATGTCTATATCCAGCTTGCCTTGATGATTCTGACTGAACTCTGACTCTGTG
>NW_013667987.1:114062-118783 GCF_000517525.1 Limulus polyphemus | reverse complement strand
ACCCCGTATAGATACGGGAAAAGCTACAGAAGAAGAAGTGCAGATAGCCCTCGTGTAGCTTTGAATGAAAGTCAAAACAAACTATATTTGCAAATTGGAAAACGTATTTTAAATGTGCAGGCAAGGAGATCAACCACTGTTTCAGTTACAAGTTTCTTTGAACCAAAAGAAGCTTCAGATTTTGAAATCCAGGATATTCAAAAACCTTCTATTTTTAGTAGCATGCAAAACTTTGTAACAAAAGACAATGTGCTGAAGACAAAAATATTGTGGACCTTAAAGCTAGCTACTCCTCACCAATTGTATCATTCATCTGAAAACTTGGGCAAACCTTTTAGGGATATATTTCCAGACAGTGAAATTACAAAACAGTTTAAATGTGGAGTCTTCAGAATTTCTTAATTATCATAAAATCAACACATGAATATCAAAACAAAAAATGTTATTATTACATTTAGTTAGAATATTTCAAGTGCCTAAAATACTGGGAAATTTCCATAAAATGTAAACCATTGTAGATGATTATTTGATCTAAAAGGTTTTAAATGCCACTTTTTTTGTCAAGTATTCAAACAAATAAAAATTTCTCTTGGAAATATTTAGACATAAAATTAATATTCCAAGAAAACACTGTTTTGAAACATCTGAAACAGTAAAAGAAAACATGCAAACTCTGATTGGCGAAATAGTGTAGAAAGTTTCTTTTAGTCAATTTTTTTGTATTTAAACTAGTTTTTTAAATATTTTTATCTTTAGATCATACTACTAGCAATGGTATGGTGAACCATTTTACCTATTCTGTGTTAGAAAGTTGCCTGCAGATGCCCAGTATGCTACAACTAAGTATGGATGGTCCAAATGTCAATTGGAAATTCTATGAAATTGTGAAATAAAAAATCTTAACTAGCTATAGAACACACACTTTAACATTGGATCATGTGGACAGCATGTAATTCCTTCAAAACATATCTAACAGATGCTAACCAATGGAGCACACATTATTAACATTGGATCATGTGGACTGCATGTAATTCACAATTCCTTCAAAACAGGGCTAAGGAAAAGAGCTTCTTCTGTCAAGTTTGTACTATCATCATGGAGAGAGGACTTCAAGATTGTGACTGGTAATTTGATGCCATTGAAGTTTGTTAGCTACAGATGGTTGAAAATGTGCTTTGCTGAAAGAGAGCTATACTGACAGTGATTTGGGACAGAACAGTTGAGTAAGTGCAGTGGTAAAAGCTAAAAACAAATCATTTTTCGAGGTAGCAAGTCATTTGAAGTGATCAGAGAATGCATTATGGACACGGTATTTGTGGCAAAGCTGCATTTCTGTAAGTGCATATTATTACAGTTGCAGCCATTTCCATGAACTGAGAGACTGATGGTCTGTATTTTAATTGATGAGAAGGTTCATAAAAAGTGATGTACTGGACCAGTCAAATGATGAAGGAGGTGGAAGGAATTGATTTAACAGATAAGAAGATACATGAAGACTACAAAAAAGTAGGTAAAGGAGAAGGTGATGAAAGACAGAAAACCAAGTGACAGACATGTGCTTGAGTTCCAGATGGGAGCCAAAAGTTTTCTAATAGAATTGTTGAAAAAAAATGTCTACTTTTGTACTCTTCAGTACACTGCATGCTGTGATTCAATCCCGTAAAGATGGCTTCTGAAATAAGAGAGCTCACAGAGAAATTCAAGAAACTGTTGAATATGTTATTGAATGCCAAACAACTGAGGAAAAGAACTTTGATACTCTTCTGCAGCAGTACACTTTGTTTGTAGACAATGTCCCTGTGTTTGAAAAAGTCAGATTTGCTAATTTCAACAAAAGCCAAGAATCAGCAGATTTCTTGTTCTGTGAATGTATGTCTGTAAGCAATGAACGGTATAGAAAGTTTTGTGATATTCTCACATGGCCAGGCTGCAGTAGAAGGAAACTTTAGTATCAACAAAAATTTCTCTTCATTGGAACAGTTTTCATACCTTTGTTTAGAAATTTTGGTTGAGAACAACAGCTCATTTAATTTGACACTGAAAACTCCATCTATGCTCTTCACATAGCCACAAACAGTTATTTGAGAAACTAGAGTCTGCTTTAACACAGACAAAGATGAACAGAAGAAAATATGTGTTGGAGGAAATTGATGAAATATAGAAGAATAAGAAAAGAACTGAATCTGATGAAAATGAAGAATAATTGTACAAAAAGGCTGAGACTACTGAAAAAGATCGTCTTTGTAACCCAGAATAATCCCCCAAGGAGGGACAGCAAGAGAAAAAGCAGATGAAGTAGAAAAGTTGGTCAAGAGTTAATTTAAAAGCTTGAAAAATTGTAGGAATTATAACAATTTAATTGCATTTACTTAGAGAAAATAGCACTGATTGGCTGGTATATCTGTACGTTTTTTATTTAATTCTCAGAAGTTATCTTTATTTTTGACACTGTCATAAGTTATTACAGCTGTACTTTGTTATTAAAAGATATTTATAATGTGATTTTCTTTATCATATGTAGTTATATGCAATAAACATACAAAATAGTCATGGAAACTACTTCAGAAGTTGAAAAATGTCCTGGAAAATTGTTCCAGAGGTCTTTACGAACCATGTTGTCTGTATCTTGTGTGTATTAACTTAAAAAAAACATGCAAAGGTGCCCTTTTTTATGTTTACTGTATCTTGTGTATATTAACACTGAAATATATTAATAAGACGTTACTTGTTGTATTTGTGTATTAACATTGAAATGGTTTGAAGATTTTAAAGAGTTTGCCTTTTTTTATGTGCTAACGATAAAATGACATGGTTTTTGCCAGAAATGTGTACTTTTTTTAAATATTTTATGGGTGTTATAGTAAAGTGCCACAGTTACTATAAGAAGTATAGATATTTTACAGTAAAGTGCTACAGTTACTATCAGAAACACAGATATTTTACAGTAAAGTGCTAGAGTTACTATCAGAAGTATAGATATTTTACAGTAAAGTGCTACAGTTACTATCAGAAACACAGATATTTTACAGTAAAGTGCTAGAGTTACTATCAGAAACACGGATATTTTACAGTAAAGCAAGACGATGTCTACCAAACTGTATTTGTGAACAAATTCTAACACTGCAACAAAATTGGTGAAAACAAAGTTTGTGAATTACGATTATTGGTTCAGAAATAATATTGTAACAAATATTTAATGATATCGCGAAAGTTTTAAATTGTAATAATCAAACATTTCTACATCAAGATTACTCTGAAACAATATTTTCAACGAACAGTGTCGATCTTTTCAAAATTGATTCACATAATCTACAAACATCTCGGCTACCTTAGCTGAAATATATTCCTTCAATAACCCAGTGAAAATAATGGGTGCACTCTCCTGGTGGCGATACTAAAGCAATTTCTTGTCTTTTTCTCAGCGAGATATTACATTCCCACAAATATTCGAATTTGCGACCAAACTGTATATTATTTACTAGCATTAAGAAAACACCGAATATTCTGTTTCATATATTAGCGGGACAAATACTCACTACTGTTTTATACTAAATATACTTCATGTCAGTATTTCAAGCAGAAATTCTTTATTAAACTCAAAAGCTATACTCTCAGGTGTGTAGGACGACTAAATTTTCAAATCTTAAAACTGGGGCATCCATTCTTTTTGTGTGTGTGGTGGGGGGGGGGGGTAGTTATACAGAAATATGCAAATAATAATTATCATCAAATAAAACGAATATTTAAATTAGCTGTTATTGATTTCACTAGGATGAGTGAATTTTTTCGAACAACTTATCGAGTAGGAGTTTGTCAAGAAATGCTGAACAACTGTCGTTTTTGTTTACCCTTGAGTCACTTTAAATAAATGTTTCACGACTTGAAACTTTGCATTCAACTGTCTCTTCTCTTTTTTTTTTTTCTTATAGGCGGGTGTACTGTAGTGACGTTATATCTCCTGATGCAGCCAACTTTAGAGTAAGTAGCTAAGGCTATGCTATGCTAAGTTATTTTGATCTGTGCGGTAATTTTCCTGTTCAGTTAACACAGTTATTACTTTTGATTTGCAGTTGACAGAAACTCAAAGTATTCAGATGGGTACAAGTATAGTAAAGTCACATGTTACTGCATGGGCGTCCGCGGGGGGGGGGCGGTAATCGCCACCCCCTGGAAAATTAGAAACATAACTCTTTCATTATCAATTCAGCATATGTATATGAATTTTTTTTATTCAGTTCACAATTTCACACTACTTTGCCCCAACCCCTGGAAAAATTTCTGCGGACACCCATGGATTACTGACGGAAATTAAAAATGGAACATTTAAGAATCCAAAAGGATCAACTGGAAAAACATTTCAATAAATGGAACTATCCATCCCAAACTGGTCCGTCTTACGTGTGTATCCAATTCGTGTACATAATTAGATATATATAAACTGGTTTAAATGCATAATAGAAAACATGCTTATGCTGTCGCATTTAGGAATCCATTATCATATTGTTACGTCTCCGTTTGTTAATTAACTTTCCGTAACTTCGTTCCGACGAAACTTTAACGACACAAGTCTTTACTTAATAAAACTGGTTTATTCTTTCCGAATACAACTCTACGATACACTCAACTTCAACAATCGCGTTATAACAAACTATAATAACGAACGAACGTTAACTACAACAATACGTCTCTCTCTGACTGCAGTTTAATTACTCACTGACTAC
>NW_013667987.1:105560-113405 GCF_000517525.1 Limulus polyphemus | reverse complement strand
TTTTGGTAACCAATAGCCCCATAGTAAAAAGACCCCCCCCCAGCTCGTACAATATTTATTCCTTTAATAATCTTGTCAGATCCAGTGTTATTTTTTCAAGAGAAGACTATTTCAGAGATCTTTATCTGTCCTCGTCCAACAACTTTTCCATCTGAGATAACATCCTATTAACCTTTAGAAGGACTTGAATTCTTGGAAGGGGTTCAAATGGGTTGTATTTACAGTTTAAAGAGACTATTACTTAATTGCTTTGGTCACTGGTAAGGTCTTATTTGGAATATTGTATTCATTCTTGGGTTCCTTACCTTAAGAAGGACTTGAATTGTTGGAAGGGGTTCAAAGAAATAGGACTGTAGGTTGTATCTACATACGTATTGAATATAAGTCTAAAGAGGCTATAATGTCATTGTATAAGCCATTGGTTAGGTCTCATTTGGATTACTGTTTTCATTCTTGGGCTCCTTATCTTAGAAAAGACGTCAAATATTACGAAGGGGTTCAGAGGAAGGCTACTGGAATGGAAAGGTTGTTATACGAGGATACGTTATGATTTATGAAATTGATTTCTTAAAAAAAAGTTAGAGGGGATCTGATTGAGATGTCCAAGGTTGATAAAGAAATTGATGGTGTTGATGCATCATCATTTTTCATACTTAATAGTGAGAAAGATAACACTATGGGACACAGATATGCATTTTGGTAGGGTAGGTATCATTTTAAGCTAAGACAGCTTTTCTATTAGTGTAGTTGGCCGTTTGGAATAAGCTGACCTCAATTGTGATAGATGCAGTTAATTTAAGGGAGTCTGTTTGTTTGTTGTTAAGCATTAAACTACACAATAGGTTATCTGTGTTGTGCCCACCATGAGAAACGAAACCCGGTTTTAGCGGGGTAAGTCTTTGACCTCACCGGTGAGCTACTGGAGTGTTTATTTGAGTCTAAGGGAAGGCTTAGTAAATATCTGCTAAACGTGGACTAAAGAGGACACATGAAATTGTTGGAACTTGTATCGATATAAATTTGGTGTTGTTCTATTATTGTGAATTTAAACTTACTTATAATATCATCTTGAGAGAGAGAGAGAGAGAGAAAGTTATGAGATTATGCACAACCTAGTAACAGTGATTGTCTTTTCATGTGAGTAATTATCTATGCTTTATTTGCTTTTTATTAGTATTGTAATAAAGATTGATTCAATATTTATCAACTTTGTCAAGTCTCGTTATTATACATGCACTAGGGAAAGTTACTCCCCTAACTTTCCTGAAGGAATTTGTAAGTTACTTGTGGATCTGTCTATCTAATACTTGTCGGAAATTTGGTAGTTTTTAAACTGAAATTACCACAGTAGTTTTCTTGTTTCCATGTCTAACTGTTTGGTCAATTATATCCAAAGTGCAAAATAAAAAAATATTCGCTTTATTTTTTCTAAAATAATATTAAATGTTCTAGTAAAGATGGCACTATCAAAATGGATCATTTAACATGACGTACTCCCACAATGCAATACTTCTATCTTGTTTGGTGCAACGCCATATTTATTTATATTGATAATTTTTCAAATGTGAAGTGATATAGATGAAATTAAAGAGACAAGTTGTTTAAGGAATGCAAGTGTGTCACCCGTTTGGTTACTTTTAGAGTGTAGTAGAAATGATGTATTCTACTAAGAGTAAGATTAGTGTGTATATAATCGGATCGCCTATAGGCCACTACGATTGGTTTCAACTTTTTTTGTGACCCAAGTCTGGACAGCACAGCGTCAGTAATTGACGGACCAGAGTTGAGGTTAAGCCTAAATTATAATTGAATTGAGCTACATTAAGCCTAAATTTCAGGTAGGTATAAAACTGTGATTCCTGTTTGAAACAATTATAAACGAGTAACCTAATTTTTGCAACGTTCTAATAAGATCAAAATATATAGTCATAGTAAAACATTGCATATCACTGTAGTGTTACTGATAATGATAATTTGTTGAAATATTATTATTAATTATTAATAATAATATTATGAAGTTTGAATACTAACTGACTAAGAACTGAGTTAACGTCGTCACTACTCAAATTGTCACAGTATTCAAAAATCATGCTTAGTGTTTCTAGTTCTACAATTTGCATTTACCTAAGCTGATCTGCTTACATTGAGTTACGGTAATAGTGGACATGTATAATGAAGTACAAAACATTTAGTATTATGAGTGTTTCACACTTATTTTTATGGAAGAAAGCCAAAAGATGAATATGACTGTATAAGTATTACAATGCAAAACTCTCAGGTGAACCTTTAGTGCAACTTGTAAATTTATATTATGATTATGAGTTAGTTTTTGTAAATATTTTTATGAAGATTTTGTTTGAAATTCAGTTAAAGTAAGGACATCACATTTAACAGGTTCCTACATGGAAATATCTGTCAAAAGGTTAGTGTCAGATAAATAGTGAAAAGAGTATGAAATTTTAGTAGAAATCTTCATAAAGAATAATTTTTCATAATATGAAATAGTTCCTTAAAAAGATGTTTGTGTGTGTGTTAATTTTAGTCCTACAACCCTTACTATTTAAGAAAGTGTAATGTAAACTTGTTATCAGTTTGTTGTGTCAAAATTTGGGCAGCAAGTGGACTTTTCCCCTTGATCTGTAGACGATTTGGATTTGACAAGTGTAACAGTGATATTTTCTTTAACACTGAATCCTCTCCATTTAACTTTGGAGAGAAGGATACTGAATGAAAACAGTGGGATGGAACCATATCTTCTACTAATATTTTATTCTCCTATAAAACATCCATTCTTTAATGATTTTGCATTATGACATAGTGTCATTTCAACTTATCATAAAAACTAATGAATTAATATTTTCAAAGTGAATTGAAGTTTATAGAAAAAATTGAAAGTGATATGGTTAAACTTGGCATATTTTTTGGTGGGGCTTTGTAGCTGGTATCTTTATTCAGCTTCCTATTTATCTATATCTATTCAAAATGTCATAATCTTATATTTTGCTGCTTTAAAAATAGTCTTACTAACTTGGATCCAATATTACATGACACCTAAAGGGTATTATGCTGTTTTCCTCTTTCATGTGAGTTTTAGTATTATATTTCATGCTTATGACTTCATATTCTAGTGGCACTTGTCTGTATAACTTTTTATATGGGTAGTTACTATTACATTAGGACTTGTCATGGCTTTCATACTTATCAGAATAGACCTGGGTGGGCCTAACCCACTTTTCCCCACTGGGTTTTTTGATGAAAAACCCACACAAAAAAATCTACCTAATCTTTTTGCTATTTGCAGAAATTATATTACTAGGGCTTGGTCACTCTTGACAAAATATAACTTTTATTTATCAATGAATTTAGTTTACATGCTTTTCTGTCATGTAAGTTAACTCTTTTTCAGCACGGTTCAGTCCATGGGACTAACATCATAACCATTTTGTGCTTGCTATAATTTTCATGCTATAACTTTTAAATTAGTAAGCAAATGTTAACGAAATTTTGCAGGTTATCAGTAAACATTACAATGCTTTCATACACAAAATATAAAAATTTTTTTATCAAGTCTTAAGGTTTCTAAAGTAATGTTTTTCTCATGTCTTTTTTTTTTTTGTTAACAAAATTTGGCAGGTTATCAGTAAAGATTACAATGTTTTCATAGACAAAATATACATTTTTTTTTTTATTAAGTCTTAAGGTTTGTAAAGCAATGTTTTTCTCATGTCTTTTTTTTTTTCAAAATGTATAAAATAAAACCTGCTGGCCATTAAACTACTTCAAAAAAAATAAAGGAACTATTTTGAAACTTTGAGAACCTTTTACTTCTAGAAGGTAGTTGAGGCTAATGCCAACAGCTCAAAAGCAACAGTATCTTCAGTCTGTTTCCTTCCTATACAGTGCATTGTTTATTATATATTTATTAGCAATCACAGTTGTGCATTATATTATTGCCAGTGTATAATTAAACTCCTGCTATGCAGGAATGAAAAGAAATATTAATAAAAACATAAAATTCTAGGTTCACTATGTAATTATGAAAAGTTACACAAATATTAAACTCAGACTAATAAGCATGCACATCTAAGTACTGTGAAGAGTAAAGCAGAACTGATGTTTTAATGCAACAGATATGCAAAATGTAAGATGTAATATTTACTTAACTATGCAAATTTGAAAATTAGTAATAAATGCTAGCTGTGTGTATTTAAACTCGTATATATTGGGAATCTTGGTGTCTGTCCAAGCATTCATCTGTGTTGGTACCTTTACCCTTTTTGTGTTATATCAGTGACATAGATAAGTGAATGGTCAGTAAGTTAAATTTTCTGTTGGTATTAAGTTCTTGGGTGTTGCTAGCTGTGAGGGGGAACACTGCTGCTTCACACAAGGACTTAGATTATTTGGTGAGTTGAGCAAATATCTGGCAGATGAGTTTTAATTATAATAAATACAAAATAATGCATGTGTGTTATCATAATTTAAATTATAAGTTTATTTTTAGAGTGTATAAACTTAATAGCATTATGGAAGAAAAGAAAATTTGGAGTTTTCATTGATCAGTCTCTTAAGCCAATCAAGCAATATGCTGTTGCAAGTGGCAGAGTAAATAAGATTTTGGGTTGTATTTACAGTTTAAAGAGACTATTACTTAATTGCTTTGGTCACTGGTAAGGTCTTATTTGGAATATTGTATTCATTCTTGGGTTCCTTACCACCCTGCTTGGATGGCTTATGAGATTCATCAACAAGAACACTAAGATTTTCCCCCTATAGCACTGTTAAGGTTATTCCCATCAAAATTATATTCATAATTTAAAGCCGTCTGTCACTTATCCGAACGTGTTGGGTAACATATGATAATGGATTCCTAAATGCGACAGCATAAGCATGTTTTCTATTATGCATTTAAACCAGTTTATATATATCTAATTATGTACACGAATTGGATACACACGTAAGACGGACCAGTTTGGGATGGATAGTTCCATTTATTGAAATGTTTTTCCAGTTGATCCTTTTGGATTCTTAAATGTTCCAAGCTCTTACTAGAAATAGGGTACGCTGTTATATAAAAGAGGGGAAGGTAATGTGTGTGTAGATAGTGAGTAATTGAACTGCAGTCACACGGTATTGTTGAAGTTAACGTTCGTTCGTTACAGTGTTGTTTTAGCGCGAGTATTGAGATTAAGTGTATGGCAGAGTTATATTCGGAAAGAATAAACCAGTTTTATTAAGTAAAGACTTGTGTCCGTTAAAGTTTCGTTGGAACGAAGTTACGGAAAAATCAATTAACAAACGGAGACGTAACAATATATAAAATGTGTATATATATAATGGAAAGCCGCCGAAGAACACAGGCCTATAACGTTTCCAAATATTTGCTAGTGATGTAAAATGTATAAATATTCTTGTTGCACATGTGTACATGTTAGCCATATATTATGCTTTAGGCCTTCACAGGTGCGAGAAGTTTTATATCGGGATATTTTTATTAATTTAGCACACGCACACATGCTCTGTACTTATATTTCATTATCTATCTACGCCAGTACACGGTTATTCAATACGTTGCATGTGACATGAATACAGCGACGCACAGCGGGTAGAGGCGTCCATATTTTTGAATTACTAAATTACATAACAATAAATTACATTACAATGTTCAAAGACTTAGTTTTGAATTGTTTTTTACCCTTTGTCAAATTACTATCGTAGGATGTGTGCTGTCTCTCACACTTTCTCTTTCTGGCCTATTTATAAATATGTTTAGTAAAACATCAGACTGGAAAAAAAAGTACGAATAACTTTGGAAATATAAAATATTATCATAGACCGCCTGCTCTATGCCCCCAAGAGCAAAGTGAAAGTCCCAAGGGCTAGGTGTAAAATGCCAAGCACATATAGCGTCTACGTGAGAGGAAAGCTAGATGGCCAAAAGTGCAACTTTATCATAGATTCTGCGTCTCAACAAACCCTTGTGAGCATCAAGGTGTTAAATCACAAAGGAGTACCAGAAGCTGTACAGAAGCTCTGTGGTGTGACAGGACATTCTGCAAGGTTGTGGGTACCAGTGTGGGTAACTATCGAGCTCATGGTCATGAAGAACAGACAGAAAGTATACTTGGCTGACATTGAAGACCAGTGCATATTAGGATTGGACTATCTATTACCGAGGAAGTGTGTAATTAATTTTGATAAAATGACGTTTGGGAACAACAAAGTTCAAATTCCGGTAAGTGTTAAAAAAGAGGTTGAGCTAACCAGGTGTCATCAAGCTGAAGTCAAAGTGACTGAAGGAGTTGATGATGGTGAAATGGAACCAGGTATAGATATTAAATCAGAGCAGGAGAAAGACCAAGATTTGAAGCCAATAATTGATTTTCTAAAAGCAGGTGTTTTGCGCCCTGCTTGGGAGAAGGTGTCTAGTCTAAGCCCTGTGACAAAGAACTATTGGGCACAATGGGACCAGTTGAAGCTTGAAGATGGTATTCTTCTCCGGAGACGGGAAAGTGACGACCTGGCAAACGGTTATACCGAGAAAGTTACGGGAAGTTGTGCTGTGTCAATCCCATGACCTCAATGTCTTCTTAACTCCAAGATGTCCTCCTGTTAAACTTCCCCTATGACAGAGACTGGATAGGTATGAGGCAAGATGTGGAAGAATGGAGCAGGACATGAAGTACATGTTGTGCTAAAAGGGGACCCAAGCATAATGGAAGTGCTCCAATGAAGTTATATCAAGTTGGTGCACCAATGGAAAGAATAGCCCTTTACATTGCTGGTCCATTGCCCCGAACTCGTGCTGGAAATAGGTACATTTGTGTGTTGATAGATTATTTCATCAAGTGGCCTGAGGCATATGCAATACCAAATCAGGAGGCTACAACTGTAGCTTCGGCTATTAGTGATTTCTTCTTCACGTTTGGTATGCTATATGAACTGCATTCGGATCAAGGCCGTAATTTTGAATCAGCTGTGTTCCATGAATGCTGCAAGTTGTTTGGTACACGAAAGACCAGGTCACACCACTTCACCCACAGTGTGATGGGATGGTAGAAAAGTACAATTGGACACTGGGACAGGAATTGGCAGAGTTTTGTAATAGCTTAGCTGCCAAGATGACTGGGATATCTTACTCCCTCCACTGTTGATGGCCTATAGAACAGCAGAGCATGAAGTCATTAGATACATTCCAGCAAAGCTGATGTTTGGTCAGGAACTTTGGTTGCCAGTGGACCTGATAACAGGATGCCCACGTTACAAAGAGTTGCCTGAAAATGTGCCAGAGTTTGTGAAAGTGTTATCTGAAAGGATGAATGATATTCACCATCAAGTGGGTTGAAACTTGAAAACGTCTGCTGATTCCATGAAGCTATGTTATGAGAAGAGATCTACTGAAGTCAGCTTTGTACCAGGAGACAAGGTATGGTTGTGTAATCCCAAGAAGACCAAAGGGAAGTCTCCTAAGTTGTCTTCGCCATGGGAAGGCCCATATGAAATAGTGGATTGTCTCTCAGATGTGACTTTCCAGATAAAATGTGGTCGGCGAGGTAAGCCAAAGGTGATGCATGCCAACAAGCTTTGGCGTTATCATGGTCCAGGACATTTCAGTTGGAACAAAGTGAACAATGGAACAAATGATGCTGCTGAAGACGTGTCATCTGAAAAAGCCACTGTCGAAGAAATTCTACCCGGTTTTGATAAGGAAGACAGTGAAGCCATTAATAAAGTTACTACCACTGATGTGACTGTTACCTATATTGGGATATTTCCTGATGAACCCCACGTTGAGCAGAAGCCAATGAGACACAGACCAGTACGGAAGAAGATACGACCTGTAAA
>NW_013667987.1:98555-104560 GCF_000517525.1 Limulus polyphemus | reverse complement strand
CTTTTCTTTACAATAATTGAATAAATATCTCTACTGTTGTGGCACTTTGTTTCCAAGTAGATTTACATAGTAAGACACATAGGCATGGTAATACAATTACTATGGGATGGTAGCTATTTGACTCCTTCATTTCCTATGACTACATTTGAGAAGCTAATGACTTCAGTTGATCATCACGTGGGAAATCGTCCTTGTGAACATTGTCTTTATGCTGCACCTTAAGCTTGCAGACTGCATTTTTAGGTGTAATGCTGGTGTTTGTTCAGACATAATGAACTCAGTATGTAACTGTAAGGTTGTTGTATTCCAATGGAAGAAGTGATGTTAAGGGTACCATGTCAGGGCTGTGATACATTGATGAATCTCCATGTTGGAAAGGATATCAAATCGGTTAGGATATGTAAATCACAGTTCTTATGGGTCCCATTTTATTCTGCTTATTCTCAATCGATCTATATACTTTTGGACATAAATGTTTACCATGTGGTGGACATAATGCCCAACCAAGAGTAAATTCCTCCACAAAATAGCTGGAATTCAATTTCTTCTCATTTCCATTTCATTTGCTGCTTCCCACCAAAGTTTTGAGATATTTTTTACTGCAGGGGATAATCTGTCACATGAACAACCACAGTGGCTGCATTTGAAACATATTCCACAATGCAGATGCTTGTATTTGCATCTTAAATGTTCCATGAGAGTTCCCTACCACATTTTTCTTGACTTGGCTGTCAACAGAATCAATAATTTAATAAAAGTAGTGCCAAACAGCTGCATTTCAGCCAGTGAGAATTATCACAAAGTTATAGCAAAAACAAAAAAGCCATTATGGGTTAGCATTTCTTGATCAACAACAAAGACCCCACCCCTTCTTGGCTCATACGATATGTGCTAATGAAAATGTTAGGTTAAGATGACACAAGCATAAAATTTTGACAGGGCAAGAGTCATCTTCAGCTTAGACAGTTTTACATTTCAAATAGGGTGAATGACCCTTGAAATTGGTTTCCTTCAGATGTGGCTTACAATAAATGTAAGGGAAGGCTTGATAAATATTTAAATGATTTTTTGTTAGTGAATAGGATCCTTAATATGCAAACCTTGCTGTCCTTAAATGTTATTTTGTCACATTTTAACTGCATTCATTGCTTGTTTTAGTATTGGTGAGAATGATTCTCCAGAAAGAAGTATTGGTATGATAATGTATACTTTAGAAAATATAGTGTATAGTATATTCATTTATATATATATATATATCTAATTTTTTTTGCAGTTTATTCTCTGTTGAAAAAAGAAAAGAGAAAATGGGATCAAGGTTTCCAACTGATAAGGTAAGGCTTAGAGTGAGTCAGAACTTTTCCTGGGTGTAGTCCATGCCATTTGATAAATTCAAAAACTGGCATGTGATAAGTGTATACTTTTGTGGGATAAGACTGCATAATTGAAATTTTATCTAAATAATTGAGAAATATTTTTGGATTTATGAAGATTTTTTAAAGATCAGTAAGTTGACTTTATTCCACATCTTTTTAACCATGTTATAGTTTTAAGCTATTAGATTAGACAGATATGAGCAGCATGAAAAAGGTACGTCCTTATTTTGAATGAAGTTTCATATAGATGATTTAATAACTATGTCTAACCTAAGCTGTACAAGTAATTATGAACTTTCTAGGAAGGTATATCCTTATTTTGGCTGAAGTTTCAGTTAGTTGATGGAACAACTATGTCTAACCTAAGCTTTACAAGTAATTATGCCCTTTCTGATAAACTAAGATGTATATTAATGATATGAAAAGCTTTCTCTTGGATTTAGAGTTTGAGTGTCCAAGGGAACCCTTATTTTAACATTTTGAGGGTTGCATATCATGTTTTCTGTGGTTGCCACATCAAGAGCAGCCCATTAATGAAAGTTTCCGAGTCTTTTAATGATCAAAAAGTAGATTAATAAATGAGAAATAGTGTAAGTTAATAAAGTTAGTATAAGTTAATAAATTCTGATGATGTGCTCTTGAAGTCTGGTGGTCTTTGAAATGTGATCAAACACCATTAAGTATTGTTTTAAGCACTGTAAAGAATCATGAATCATTGATTTGTGTTATAAAGAGTCACGAGTCATTAACTTTGTATATGGTTCAGTCATTGTGACTGACTTTGCAACCAGCAGGAAGTCATGAATACTATATCTTTTAATATAGTAAGTGTATTTACAAGATATTTTTACTGAAAATTTGCATGTGAATTTATGGTGTATGAGTGTGATGTTATTAGTGTAGAAACATATAAGTATACTTTTTGATATTACAGATTCTGATGGGGCATCTAGTTAATTTTATCATAATGTAAAGATGCATGTTTATTCATACAATTTAGAAATCTTGCATTATGAGATGCGAGTTTGTGGGTATTTGTATATATTTTACATCAGCATAATGATGTGTATCTGCATGTTTTATCACAAATTTGAGGATATGTGATGTATTTCCACATGCCATCACATACATTTTGTCACAAGATTTGAGTCTGTGATGTAATTCCTAGATTCATCCCATAGTGTGAGGATGTGTGTTTCTGTACTTTTTGATGCATCATCTTTTTCCATTTTTAATGGTGATAACGGAAAGACACAAACATAAAGTTTGGCAGAGAAGTCATATTCAGCTTAGATAACTTTATTTTTGTATATCGTTGGTCTCTGGAACAGGTTGCTTTTGGTGGATACAGTTAATTTATGGGAGTTTAAGGGAAAGTTTGATAAGTATTTCTTATATTACTAGATTTGAAGCTGTGTGTCTGTATTTCTATATTGTATTTACATTATAGATTATAAGAATGTATGTATAAAGTGCTTTTTTTGTTAAGTTTTGGAAATGTATGTAGAGTTCATTTCTCTAACTTTACATAATGTTTCAAACTACAGGATAAAATATATATAGAATTCTACTTGTTATTTGTATATTTTGTCACTGTGAATATAACAATTGTGTTTTTTTCATAGATCAATTTGAGACTTATCTTAGTAACTGGAAAGACAAAGGAATTTATCTTTAGTCCAAATGATTCAGCAGCAGACATTGCCCAATATGTATTTGATAATTGGCCTCAAGGTATTGTAAATCAATAAGTATTGATTTAATGAGTTATCAGTTGGCGAAATGGCAGGAAATGAACTTGCTTGTTTGTTGTGAAATCTTAAAATAAACAGTAACTGATATTTTTACAAAAAGAACATTATTATAAAGGTAGTGTTTTATAATTTAGACTTTTGTTATGGTTCTATCTAGAAAGATGTACTTTATTATTGTCGTATGCATAGTTTTAGACATAAATTTATTGAACTTTTTAAATGGATTCCCAATACATCCCAGAATATAAGAGCAATTCTTACCTCATATAATCTAAGTTACATATATTATTCATTTTTGGTAAATTTTATATGGATAACTTAAAACGATTAAGCATTAAACTGATTTTATGATTTTAGTGGAATGACTAATAAATATTTAAAACAATTTTCATCATAAGTGTCAGTTACCAAATAAAATATATTAGATGGTGTTGTTCTAAGTGAAAAAAAGCTCAGTTATAGTTTAGACAAACATTATAAACTGTGGCAAGTTGTAAGAAAATAACATAAAGAATTGATTTTGGGTTATTTACAAGTCAGATGTCTTATATTTGGCCTTTTGCTCATGTGAGTATAATAATTATATAAGTTCTGTTGGTCCGTTATATATATATTTTTGTATAAAATCATACCCTGCCAATGATATTACTAATTATACTAATGGACATTAGAAATGATGTAATTACATGGTAGTAAGGTTCTCTTAGAAATATGACATTACTAATTTTGTGATGAATGGAACACAGAACTAATGTTCTCAAAACTGTAACTGTTGACTGGTTGTTGAAAGTAGTCTAACATAATTGTTGACTGTTTGTAGTTATTGGCTGGTTTTTGGAAGTAGCCCAAGATTATTTTTTACTAGAAAATTTGCTTTTTTAGAGTGATTTGGATGGAAAGATGTGTTGTTAAACAGGAAATTGTGTTGTTAAACAGGAAGTGGCCACTTTTTTTGGTGATTTCACATTTGGAAGTTATACGTATTTTTTATCTTTAAAGGAAATAAATATGAAATTTATTTACATATATTTAGTTTACAATGTTAGTAATGATAGTTTGACTAATAGTCATAAGATTATATTAGTGAGAAGGTTTTAAGTATTATTCTTAAAGTAACAAATGTGTAGAAATAACTATGTATTATGGAATGTCTAAGTCAAAAGCATTCATTACAAAGTGTGATAGAAAAAATGGTACAGCCAGTGCCAGCCTTAGGGTTTTTGCTGACCTTGGCAGAGAAGAATTTTGTTACCTTAGACAAAATATCAATAAGGAAGTGAATTGAAATTTCCATTAAAAATCAAACATTTAGAATGCTTTACGTAATATTTGTACAACAAATACAAAAAAGAAACATTTTTTTAACTTAAAATTCACAGCTTTATTCTTCCCTAGTAACTGTTATTGACTATGTCAGAAGAATTCTCAATGCTATGTATACATCTGGGAACAGAAAGGTGATTCCAAAATGGTCTAACCTTATTTTATACAAAGCTATGTTGATCCTTGTTTGCCCTCTAACATTGCTAAAAAACATTTTTTTGCTGCCAGCACACTACTCCTGTGACAAAAGTAATGTATGTTCTTTGGAACATCAAGAACTACCATCACTTGTCCAGTGTTGTAAGTATTATTACCACATTCATTATGTCTGTTTTTCCATTCTCCCCATTTTGTGTTAGTTTCCTGGATGAGGAGCAGACCTGTTCCAGAAGTAGTGTGGTATACTACTGGTTGTGCTTCATCTCATAGCACACCTGTTCATTCTAAGTGGTTGCTTTCTGCTTGGTTTGATATTTATATGCTAAACTGGCCCCTGCATCTTTGCAATGTGGGATTCTAGCTTTGTGTGAGAGGAGCTTTCTTCATCATCCTTTCAGTCTCATGGGGTGGATCACACTTGAATTTCAGTTAAAAGTTTCTGACTTTCAGTTTCTCATCCACGACTTTATTATTATTTTGTTTATCTCTAAATTTTCAACAGAGGGCAATAGTATAGACTTTCTTAAAAACATTATATTAAGTTTTGTTGCCTTATGTTCATTGGTGTTGTAACAGTTTTCAAGCTATTGATATGTTATTTCATTTGCTTAAGAATTTGAATATTCTTTATTGACTGACTGACATGAATATTTCTGTTGAAATTCTAACTGAAAGTTTCTGAATTGAGTACATAAATGTGTAGAAGAGAAACCTCAATGCTGTTTATAGTAGTTTAGCCTTGAAAAGCTTGTATATAAATTCTCCGTTCACTCAATATTATTTAAAATTAGTTTTGCTTTTCCTTAATCAGAGTGGGCTGAAGAAGGTGTTTCTAAAGCAGAAATTTTACGCCTGATATATCAAGGCCGTTTTCTACATGGAAATGTTACTTTAGGAGGTGAGTTTCTAACAAAAATAAACATTGTCTTAGCTTTGAAATATTCTTTTCTTGTTTTATTTTTTTGTATGTGGTAGAAGTTCTGCAGTTAAAAACATCTGTTGTATGTTGGAGGGGTGGCCAAAGTAACTAACTATAGTACTTACCACACATTTTATTGTGTTCTTGGTTAAATATTTGTATGCTTGTAGTGTGTGAAAATCACATTAACAATTATATTAAGTTATTGTTTTTACTAAACACAAAAAAAAACTGTTGGGGATACTTTCAGACTCATAACAATTGTTAGGAACTGGTTCTATTACCATGTTCAACTATGTAAAGATAACAGTATCTCCTCAACATTCCATTTTCTGTGATTACTACTGTATTTTTCGGAATATAAGACGCACCATTACTTTGAAGACAAAGTTTTTTTGGGTTAAAAGCTACAGTTGCATTTGAAAAATTTTTATTGAACAAAAATTCAATTTGATACTTTAAAAATTAGTATATATT
>NW_013667987.1:94477-97804 GCF_000517525.1 Limulus polyphemus | reverse complement strand
CTCAACATTCCATTTTCTGTGATTATTACTGACATATGTAAGTAAATTACGTAATGATAAAAATGTCTCAACATTCCATTTTCTGTGATTATTACTGACATATGTAAGTAAATTACGTAATGATAAAAATGTCTCCTCAACATTCCATTTTCTGTGATTATTACTGACATATGTAAGTAAATTACGTAATGATAAAAATGTCTCCTCAACGTTTCATTTTCTGTGATTATTACTGACATATGTAAGTAAATTACGTAATGATAAAAATGTCTCCTCAACATTCCATTTTCTGTGATTATTACTGACATATGTAAGTAAATTACGTAATGATAAAAATGTCTCCTCAACATTCCATTTTCTGTGATTACTACTGACTTGTGTAAGAAAATTATGTAATGATAAAAATGTTTTCAGAGTAAAAGAACCAGTATTTTCTTACAGTTGAAATCTTATGTTTACAGCACTTCAGCTCCCATTAGGAAGGACTACAGTGATGCATCTTGTTCCAAGGGAAAACTTACCTGAACCTAATTCTCAAGGTACTGTTACTCGTTCAAAAGTAACATTATTTGGTAAAAATTTACTTTTGTTTATTTTTTACTTGAAAGATATGAAAAATACAGAAAGTATATTTGATGTTCAAAAAGTATTTAAACTCATAATAAATGTGGAACTATAAATAAAATAAATGAATGTGCCTTTTTGATATGTTTTTCAAGGCCTGTTCAGTGAACGCTTTTGACTACGTTACTGGGGCCTCTATCAGGCACGGTTTTTGTTAGCTTAGTCTTAGCTAAACTCATCATTCTAGAGCTAATTTAAGAGATTACAAGTGGTACATCTAGTTAATTAAAAAATAAATGCATAATTTTTAATTTTTCTAAAAGATCAGAATGAATAATATAACAAGAATTTTTGTTAGAGCCCTCCAAAATTAAGAGCTGTCCTTTTTTTTCTTCATCAGAGCAATGTTCAGTGGATGGCTCTTATTTCCTGGTTTATCCCATTAGGAAAGGGGGGGGATACAAGCATGTGCTGTAATGACAGTGGCCTTTTTAATTTTTTCTTTTCATGTGAGAATCCCTCCATGATTTTTAAAGTTGAGGATGTAACTGTATTACGCTTTCTTTGTTGTTCAGGCACTTGGCTGTCAACAGTCTTTGTTTCTGTGACATAATGTTTGGAGCATCTACGTTTAATATCATAAAGCACAATGTTTTGGTTCACTTCATTTTGTCTTGATCCAGGTAAGAATATATTTTTAAGAGTAGGAGGAGATATGGAAACATGTATTATGTTTTAAACAGAAATCTTTGTTTTTCCCCGGTAGGTGGAAATATAATCATTTTATTTTTGTTTTGAAGGTGCAGAAGTATTGTTTAAAAGGGATCTTATGGTGTCCTTGATTATTTTCTCAACATGATTATTCTGCATGAGCTTTTCTTGAAAGAATCCAATTTCTTTTGTTAGGTTTTCTTTCAAAAATATGTTGGTGGCTCTGTTGTTTAGTGTTTTTTATAATGCTTTTATTGACTTGAATTGGGATTCTTTTTGGGTCACTTTTTCACATCCAGGAATGATATAGAACTGGTTGTCGAGATGATGAAGAAAATCATAACTATACAGATGAAAGGGTCGTAAACAAACATCATTCACACATCTCTTCTAAAGCAGCTGATTTTATAAAAGTATTGACATAGCTGTTTAAGTTCTTTATTATAGAAATGTTAAATTGGAGATGGTTGTAAGTGAATACAGAAACTTCATAAAGAATAATTAAGTACCCACAGTGCAGGACCCAGGTTTTCATGAACTGTCTATTATGTCCTGGAGTTCAGAGGTTTGTATTATACTTTTAATTTTGGTTCACCAAACTGCAGAATATAAATATATAGTTTTTTCTGCATCTTGCTGAGAATAGAAAACATAAACAAATTCCTACCATGACCTGGGTATTGAAGCCAGTCTTGGACTTGTAGATGACTATCAACTAATTCTTTCCATGACCTGGGTAATGAGGCCAGTTTTGGACTTATAGATGACTATCAACTAATTCCTACCATGACCTGGGTATTGAGGCCAGTCTTGGACTTGTAGATGACTATCAACTAATTCCTTCCATGACCTGGGTATTGAGGCCAGTCTTGGACTTGTAGATGACTATCAACAAATTCCTTCCATGACCTGGGTAATGAAGCCAGTCTTGGACTTGTAGATGACTATCAACTAATTCCTACCATGACCTGGGTAATGAGGCCAGTCTTGAACTTGTAGATGACTTTCATTTAAGAGTGGGTTCAACTCATTTGTAAAGATTTGGAACCACTAGTTATGAGTTCTAGTCCAGCTAATTTTTGTATACTTTCTTGTATTATAATTGTTTCAGGTTCCATGTGTAAGTGGAAAATCATCACTGTTTCAGGTCCTTCATGAAACAGTGGAGACTATTTAATGTTATTTTCTGTGTATTTTATTATGCTTAGTTGTGACAGTGAAGTCTTCCATTATGTTAGGTCCTTGATGCAATGGTGGAACCTGCCACCATTGTGTTAGGTCCTTGATGCAATGGTGGAACCTGCCACCATTGTGTTAGGTCCTTGATGCAACGGTGGAACCTGCCACCATTGTGTTAGGTCCTTGATGCAACGGTGGAACCTGTCACCATTGTGGTAGTTCTTTCATACAACAATGGAACCTGACACCATTGTGGTTGGTCCTTCATACAACAGTGGAACCTGACCCCATTGTGGTAGGTCCTTCATACAACAGTGGAACCTGAACTCATGAGGTTAGGTCTGTAATGCAACAATATAACATCACAATTGTGTTAGGTCCTTAATGCAACAGTGGAACCTGTAACCATTGTGTTAGGTCCTTCATACAATAGTAGAACCTGTCACCATTATGTTAAGTCCTTAATGTAACAGTAGAACCTGCCATCTTTGTGTCAGGTCCTTGATGCAACAGTGGAACCTACCACCATGAGGTTAGGTCCTTGATGCAACAATATAACCTGTCACCATTGTGTTAGGTCCTTCATACAATAGAAGAACCTGTCACCATTGTGTTGTTAGGTCCTTCATACAACAGTAGAACCTGTCACCATTGTGTTAAGTCCTTTTTGTAACAATGAGCCTGTTGAATTTTAGTTCATCTATTTGCACTATGTTTCATTGTAACCATGAAGATCTGCCACCATTGTTTCACTTCTTTTATTTAACAGCAGGGACTCTCTCTCTCTCTCTCTCATTACTTTTAGTCCCCCTTCCAGTTTGCTGTGCTTGTAGGTAATGTGTAAGTAAAATATTAATGGAAAAAGATCATAAG
>NW_013667987.1:87679-93477 GCF_000517525.1 Limulus polyphemus | reverse complement strand
ACAAGTTACTTTGCACAGACCAAAGGTCACCTTTATGTTATTTGATATGGTAACGTGATCCGTGTCATTGTAACTTCTGTATTGTTAGCCAGACACGGGTAAAAGGTCAATATAATAAAAATATATAAATGTATAATGTTATTCGATATGGTAACGTGATCCGTGTCATTGTAACTTCTGTATTGTTAGTCAGACACGGGTAAAAGGTCAATATAATAAAAATATATAAATGTATAATGTTATTCGATATGGTAACGTGATCTGTGTCATTGTAACTTCTGTCTTGTTAGCCAGACACGGGTAAAAGGTCAATATAATAAAAATATATAAATGTATAATGTTATTCGATATGGTAACGTGATCTGTGTCATTGTAACTTCTGTCTTGTTAGCCAGACACGGGTGAAAGGTCAATATAATAAAAATAATAAATGTATAATGTTATGAGATATAAACTATTTCGTCTAAACATTTATGTTTTTGTGTTATAATTTGTGTTCATTCTAGAATGATAGATGCATAATTTATGTTCATTTCCTAATTTTGTATGGTGGTTGCAAGATTGGTCAAATTTACCGAACCCATACTGAGATTAATTACTGAAAATAACAGATAGAATATAGTTTTTTCTTCAGAAATGTTTGATAACTATCTGGACATTATAAAGATTTTGCATGTGAAATTTCAAAATTTTCTGATGCATAAAAGTATTTTTAATTTTAAGATGAAAATTACTTTGTATGATAGATAGGCAAGATGTGAAAAGAAAAAAAAGGCACGAGAGAAAGATTGCTTTACAAACCATAAGACTTAATAAAAAAAAAATTAAATATTTTGCGTATGAAAGCATTGTAATGTTTTCTGATAATCTGCCAAATTTGGTTAACATTCACCTACTAATTTAAAAGTTATAGCATGAAAACTATAACAAGCCCAAAATGGTTATGAGGTCAGTTCCAGGACCCGAGCCCTGGGATGAAAGAGTTAAGTATATATAAATCCCTACTTGTTTTTTTAAGATTAAAAATTTTTTTATTATACTTGTTTGTTTTCTTTTTATTAACCATATTATTGTGTGCCAGTATTAACAAATATGGTGTGTGCGTATACCCAATTTGATTTTATTACTCATCAGGATCTCTACCAGCCTACCCTCAAATCTAATCATATGCCTAAAGTAGCACATTATCTGTTTTATATACTAGTATCCTTTTTGTTACTGGAATGGAAACATTGGGACACCAGATGGAAGAGTTCTGTGAAAGAATTAAGAATGATAAGTTTCATCATTTTTTTCTGTACACTTGTCACTTAATTAGATGAAAATTTGTTGAAATAATGAAATTTTGATTCACTACATAACCACATATATAGAGGTTTAGGCAGCTTTATAGGTACAACAAGCTTTAGGTTTGCTCAACCAATACTGTGAAATTATCATTTGTATCATATTGATTTGACAGTTTTAAAATCTAACAGAGGGCTTGTTAGACAGCCAGGGGCACTTCTGTTTTTCTTCATCCTGCTAGCAGAATTAAAAGTTATTCATTTTAAAGGTGGTTTTTATAGCTGCCATTTTGTTTATATCACAGTCACTTTTATTAAGTACTACCATACTTGAGATAATACTATTTATTTGTTTGTTTCAGATTGATAATTAATAGGGTGTTGGTTTGAGTAGAATAAGAAGATAACACATTGAATGTTCTTGTTTATGTAGCGAGTTGGACAGGATAATGATGTTAAGTGTTTTTCTTAGATCAAAGACAGAAGAGTAAAGAAAGAAGCAGTGGGTGCTGCAGTGCCAGTTGCTCAATATTATGAGGAGAATAAAGACACGGAGACCTTCAGTATGAAGACAGAGTAGTATATGTTAGCAGCATCCATATATTTACAAAATGTGTGAATGGTGGCTCCATCTTGTGTTTTGAAATGTTATTAGAGTAAGCAGCTAACATATCAAGACTGGTGCTGGTTAAGAATCCCCCCCCCTACAAGAAAAGTAAGCTGTTCTCCCATTTTGAAAATATTCAGCCTCACTGTTGGAAGTTACTCATCTTACTGTACATGTAGAACAGTTTTGTCTTCATGCTGTGTTCTTCAGATGTACTTTCTGTCATGTTCTAAAAACTAGGTGATGTTCTGTTTCTTGGCTTCTATTTTATGATAAGTAATAGTATTTTAAGAAATTTATAATTTCCTAACCTAATGGACTTTCCTTCGTTACAACTGTCTCGATCCACTGACTTGTGTTGGTGTTTCAACTCCTGCAGATGTTGTAACATGTAGAAGAAATCAGTCATGTAGTAGCAGTTCCATGTTTCTCAATAAGTATTTCAGAGCTTGTTTAAGCTGTCTAATACTGCATGGTGCAGTAAGCTCTCGAAATGTTGGTTCTTCAATTGAAAATATTTAGTTGGTGTGTTCGTTTACTGATTTTATATTTCAGAGTTACTTCTAAACTGAAACGAGTGATGATGTTGTGTGAGAAAACAATTCATTCCATTTTTAGTAGTAACAGTAAAATCCACATTTATGAATTTTCTTGTATAACACAGATTGAAGTCTCTTCAGAGGGAACAATTTCAAGTGTGAAGGACATTATAAAATGCGAGATTTATTCTTGCTTTTTTAGATTATTTGTTTCAATCATTTAGATCTGCTATATAGAAAGTTTAATCTCATGTAAATATTGTTGTTATATAAGAACAAATGTAATAAAAAAAAATCAGCTGTCTGTGAAGACTTTAGTTTCTTCGTAAAAATCATTTTAAATTTGTAAAAAAAAATTCTATTGTATAAAATTATATACCAGGGTAGAAACCTAACCTCTGACTTGTAGTTAAGCTTTAATAGTGGTTTTTAAACCTGGTATTTTGAATTACTGTACATTTTAAGTTTAATAAAATATTTTTTTTTTTTTCATTTCAAAAGCCTTTACTGCAGTTTCAGTGTTTGAATATCTCTAACACTATCATTTGTCTGAATTTACTCTGAAAAGAAATGTAGTCATATTAACTTATGGTAATCTTAAACAAAAACTCATGTAGTGAGTGAAAACTCTTTGTATAAGCATTACAGAGTTAGTAATGTTTCAACATGTATATCTAATAATGTACTACACACATACAAGGAATTGTACCAGAAGTTGTAAAATACACAGGTATGGAGAATTGTACCAGATATTGTAAAACACAAACACATTTGGAATTGTTGTAAAACGTAAGTAGAATTGTGCTTGTTGTAAAACACATATTCGGAGTTATATCCATTGTAAAGCGTTCACACATTTGGAGTTGTAGTTTCAGGTATTAAACTAAAGTAAAAGGTTACTGGATACATAAGACATATTGGTGAGACTGAGTTAACTACATCAGTTTATACCACAGTTAGATAGAGATATACAATGCACTAAATTGGACAGCAATACTGTTAAAGTTGAATTTTTAGTAAATATCATAGTAAGTTTAATTGGTGAATTACTAACAATCTGAACATTTAAAGCAAATATTGAACCTTCAGAGTAGTTAAATATAGTAAGTTTAATTGGTGAATTACTAACAATCTGAACATTTAAAGCAAATATTGAACCTTCAGAGTAGTTAAATATTTAGTTAAACATGTGCTTGACAATATATATAATTACTTCAAAGTAATCAGTACTGTGTTCAGTTGTGATTTGATAAAGTTACAAAACCAAATAACTGCTATACTTATATTGAATGTTACTTGACAACAACAAAGGTTACTATTGTTTGAGTGAATAAGTGATATTCTGTATAGTTCAATTGTTATTATTCACAGTAAGTAAATAACTGATATACTTGGTTGATTGAACATTGTTACTTCATAAAAAGTAAACCATATGTACATGGTGAAAGGTGCATAAATGGTAAATTTGAATGTTCATAGACAATAAATATTGTTACTTCATAATAAGTAAATGAATGGTACAACTTAATGTCCATAGACAATAAATATTGTTACATAGTAAAAGGTGAATGAATGGTACATTTAAATGTTCATTGACAATACATATTGTAACTTTATGATAAGTAAATGGATGTTTCAACTTGAATGTTCGTAGCCAGTAAATATTGTTACGTAGTAAAAAGTGAATGAAAGCTACATTTGAATGTTCATAGAAAATAAATATTGTTACTTCATAATAAGTAAATGAATGGTACAACTTAATATTCTTAGAGAGTAAATATTGTTACATAGTAAAAAGTGAATGAATGCTACATTTGAATGTTCATAGAAAATAAATATTGTTACTTCATAATAAGTAAATGAATGGTACAACTTAATATTCTTAGAGAGTAAATATTGTTACATAGTAAAAAGTGAATGAGTGCTACATTTGAATGTTCATAGAAAATAAATATTATTACTTCATAATAAGTAAATGAATGGTACAACTTAATATTCATAGACAGTAAATATTGTTACCTAGTAAAAGGCGAATGTATGCTACAATAGGGTACTACACTGGAATGGTCAATGATAGAATATGGTAGCACATGGTCATAAAAAACATTGTTTAATAGCTAGTGAATTCAATGTTTGAATATTGTTGGTTCACAGTAATGGAATAATATTTGGTTACATTCTAGCCTTGAAAATATTATTTAATGGCCGGTGAATACAGTATTTTAATATTGTTGTATCACATAAGATTTGATTGACATGTTGGTCTTGAAAACATTGTTTAACGGCTAGTGAATACGAGTTCGAATATTGTGATGTAAAGATATTCAAGAATGAATGTTTTTGAACTCCGGAAACTTTCTTACAGTCAAACAGAGCGTTAATAACGAAGTATATTAACGTATTAAAGCGATCTTGTTTGGTTGATAACTCTTCGCAACTTCAACACTGCTCTTGTCATAGTGTTTGATGTACCTGAGGTAGTCTTGCACTCTTTGTTATCAACATGTGTCCTTGAGGTATATCGTTACATAGCAGGTAGTGTACATATGATAAATATCTAAAAGTATTTAGATATGAAAATGATTAAACGTAAGACGATGGATATTTAGCTATGTATATTTATATGTAAATACATTTACTTTTATTGTATTAATTTCTGCAATTTAAATACTAAACTTAGGATTAATCCTTGAATAATTCGAGTGTATTTCTTTTAAGAAGTTCGTAAGTTTAAAAATACTCAAGAGATGGCAGCACAAGGAGGTGTCTGTTTTGTGGATGATATACATGTAATCGACATAGCGTGAGAGCCCTACCTATTTCTACATTAATATATCAGTAAATTGCAGTTGTTCAAAGTACTTGCCTGTCAAGCAGCAGGCTGATTTTGAATCCTGCAGTGGTTTAATTTTTACTCCTTCAGAAATGTACAGCGACGTAGTAGTAAAGTGTACTTGTTGACAGAACATGTACAATTGAATGAACATGCGTTTTATATACCGTAGTATTTCAGGTTGTGTGCTAGTTCTGCCATGACTCATTTCTCCCCTCATGGTTCAGGTTGTGTACTAGTTCTGCCATGACTCATTTCTCCTCACCTGGTTTAGGTTGTGTATTAGTTCTGCCATGACTCATTTCTTCCCTCTTGGTTCAAGTTGTGTGCTAGTTCTGCCATGACTCATTTCTCCTCACCTGGTTTAGGTTGTGTATTAGTTCTGCCATGACTTATTTCTCCTCACCTGGTTCAGGTTGTGTGCTATTTCTGCCATGACTCATTTCTTCCCTCTTGGTTCAAGTTGTGTGCTAGTTCTGCCATGACTCATTTCTCCTCACCTGGTTTAGGTTGTATATTAGTTATGCCATAAC
>NW_013667987.1:83663-86805 GCF_000517525.1 Limulus polyphemus | reverse complement strand
GTTCTGCCATGACTCATTTCTTTGCACACAACTTGAACCAAGAGGGGAGGAGAAATGAGTCATGGCAGAACTACAACCTAAACCAGGTTGTATTAGTTCTGCCATGACTCATTTCTCCCCTCATGGTTCAGGTTGTGTTCTAGGTTTGCAATGAATCCTGGCCTTTAAGGGGTCATTACCGTTTGGCATGAGGATTTACTAGGTTGTTTCCTGTCTTTTAAGGGGTCACTATCGTTTGGCATGAGTGTTTACTAGATTGTTTTCTGGCCTTTAATGGGTCACTATCGTTTGGCATGAGGGTTTACAAGGGGTCACTATCGTTTGGCATGAGGGTTTACTAGATTGTTTTCTGGCCTTTACGGGGTCGTTACCGTTTGGCATGAGGATTTACTAGGTTGTTTTCTGGCCTTTAAGGTGTCACTACCGTTTGGCATGAGGATGTACTAGGTTGTTTCCTGTCTTTTAAGGGGTCAATATCGTTTGGCATGAGGATTTACTAGGTTGTTTTCTGGCCTTTAAGGTGTCACTACCGTTTGGCATGAGGATTTACTTGGTTGTTTCCTGTCTTTTAAGAGGTCACTATCGTTTGGCATGAGTGTTTACTAGGTTGTTTTCTGGCCTTTAAGGTGTCACTACCGTTTGGCATGAGGGTTTACAAGGGGTCACTATCGTTTAGCATGAGGGTTGACCAGAATGTTTTAGATAACAGTTATTTTGTTGAAATTATTCATTCGACTCTGCGTACATCGTTTTTGAAACAGTTGATTTCAGTGTTTTTAGATAGGGATTAATTACATCCTGGCGAGTGATTTGTTCAGAGATGTAGCTCTAGCATCTACTGGTACATGAGACTGAAATGCTAACCCGGGGTAGGGTGTTTGAGAATATGCTGTTACCCGTTTTCTCTTTGTATTGATCCGGTTTTGTCCTGATAGGATTTCATAAACGCACGCGCGAGCTCGTGGCGTACATTTATCACTGTACACGTAAGCGTGGCCTTCGTCACTTCACATCTTTCTGGGCGTTGTTTGACTTGTTTACCGGAATTAAGTGTTGGTTTATGGAAATTTGAAGACCCTGTAGATCTTTAACTGATACTACCCATGTTACCGTCCACCCTCCCCGTGTTCAGAGTTGGGGGGGTCTCCTAAAATGGGTCAGGGAAAAAACTCCCAAGGATATTGTGACCATCCGTGACATGGCCTTGCTTAATTCGGGCATGTTTATCAGACATGTTATGTACTAGTTTCACAAGGACTTCAGTAGGGATGCTCCTTCTGACCATTGTTTGATGGTGTCTTCCTTGAAAGGTACTGCTGTCTGTTCATCTAGAATTCAACAAAACTCATATTATTAACTTATCATATACGGTGGCCACTAGTTACATGATAACATACCTGCAAATACCGTAATAATAGACATTGTGGAATCGGATGTTAAAATTATTGAAGTTGGTTACAATCTTATACTACATGATATGTTCTAAAAAGTTAATAATGTAACATTGATGTGTTATCAGAAGTTAACACTGTAACATTGATGTGTTATAAAAAGTTAATGTTAGTGTTACAATCTGTTGATAATTGATGTGTTCTACAAAGTTAACATCAGTGTTACAATCTGTTAATACATGATCTTTTATCAAAGTTAACACTGTAACATTGATGTGTTATAAAAAGTTAACATCAGTATTACAGTCTGTTAATACGTGATATCAAAAATTAACAATGTAGCATTGATGTGTTATCAATAGTTAACATCAGTATTACAAGCTGTTAATATGTGGTATGTTATTTTATACGTAAACCCATACGTAACATGGATATGCGAATACAAAACAACCAATGAACGCTTACCTTTTAGCACACTATCTTTAAATTTAATCTAATATAATAACAAATTTGAAGATACAACCTGCTTGATTGTACTCTTGGTTACCCAGTTATATTTGTTCATTTCTATTTCTCATTTTTTGGAACGTTGAATCGCGGAATACAAGGGGTGGTAACTTTTTAAAGTTCTATAGATAACATTAGTCGTATGTAGCCGGGGGGGACCTCGGGGATTTTTCTGACTGTCAAGTTTAGATATATTGCCCGCCCACTTTCAAATTCCAGATTGATATAAAAATCAATGACAAATCATAAATAAAATTAAAGATAAATAGTAATAAAAGGGTTGTTATTCTTGTAAAATTTCTAGGTTTGAATATGTTTACTAGTTAGTAAATCCCTTTGAAGGGCCCCCATAGTTAGTACATTCCGTTCGTAAATATATTTGTAGGTCCCCTTAGTTAGTACATTCCGTTAATAAACTCCTTTAGTACCTTCCGTTAGTAAACCACTTTGTATGGTCCCCTTAGTACATTCCGTTAATAACCTCCTTTGTAGGGTCCCCATAGTACCTTCCGTTTGTAAACCATTTTGTATGGTCCCCTTAGTTAGTACCTTCCGTTAGTAAACCCCTTTATAGAGATTTCTAGAATGCGGGCAGACGATCAAGTGATAGAGATATAAATAGTGTGAGATGAGCGGAAACAGCAGAAGAGAATAAAGTTACAACAAGGAAAAGTTCGGCATGAAGTTAACTACCGTAGAAATGATAGGCCTAACGTTTAATATGTTATAGTAAGACTAACATTAGAAAAAGAGATAAGAAGAAGAATTTATTTTGTCAAAGCGTAGTTCTAAAGTAATTGAATCAGCCTGAGTGCACTTTGAAAAAAGGAACAGAGGGTATTTTGCAGAAAGAAGACCAAACGATTACGGTAACTCGCGCCACAATTGTAAGTTAATCATATACATATATAGTGTCTATGATATGCCTATAATCTCTATATTGTGAAGAATTTGTTATACATGAGTTTGACTTGTTCCGAATATATATATATTATTTTAAAAACAAGTGAAGTGCGCGCTGTTCATTTTTCGTTGAATTTATCGCCAACAAGTCACGGACATTTACTGTAGAAGAATCCTAAGCCCAACAAAAACACAGCATATATTTACACTATTAACAAGTATAAGTAAAAGTCTTTTATTTTGAAAATTGGCGAAAGATTATATTTAAAATTCTGACAACTAGGGAATCAGCTTTTATATGTGCAAAAGTTTGAGCCAGTTGTAAGTACGCTTTATATATA
>NW_013667987.1:70487-82663 GCF_000517525.1 Limulus polyphemus | reverse complement strand
TGGGGGAAGTAAGGGAACTTGACCTTGGCATTCCATCCCCTATTACAGTAGTAAAAGCAGAAATTAATAAGTTAATTAGTAGTACAATTAGTATAAAAGCATAAAAACCCAACCAAGTTATCTGAACTAGTATAACTACCAACCTCCACCCATTAACTTTACTCGTAAGAGTCTACCGTAACTACTAATTTTTAGGCTTTATATGAGCTTTTATATTTCTGTGCGATAATGGTATTAATACACGCAAAAAAAGTGGTAAGTTGATTAAACGACCTTAATAAAAACTAAAAAATATTTATGGGAAATTTTAAGTAAAACAATTTAATTCTTACGTCTTTATATTATGTAATGCATTTTTATTTACCACAAATATTCTAATCATTTTATTTAATATTTTTTATTAAATCTATTAAATATAGATTTTAGTATCAATATTTCAAAATGAAATATTGTAATTTGTTACAAAGTTTAGAGAATCTGAGCAATTGTGAAGTTGTAATAACAGAAGAATATGGCGTATTACTATTAGGAGAGGGTAGGCTGTATATTGGAATTTATTTTTCTTTTATCAAAAACATTTAAATTAATATCGTAATTGATTACTTCATTTTCTAAATCTAAGTAATGTGTTTCTACTTCAGAAATTGAGGTAATTTCAATTTCCAATTCTGCCGATAAATAGTGATAGTAAAATTATTTATCACACGATTATTTATACTAAAAAATCATCTATAGGTTTAGGCAAATATTTCCGGATGTATGACTTTCAATAAATTTATTTTCGCAAAAATAAAGAAATAAATTAGCTATACAAGTATAATAATTAGCTTCCTTTGGAACACCTGTTACTTCTATAAATATTTGATTATTAAAAAAATAAATAATTATTACAAATATAGAAACTTAATATATCTTTTATATTTTGAGGTAAAATTTCTTTCTTCAGTTACTGAAGAAGGATTATTATTCTATTAATAAACTGATATATATATATAGAGGATGGGACAGCCGAGATGGACCAATAGGTCCCATGTTTTCCCAAAACATTATGTTATGTTATATTAAATTACAGTTATTTGCTAGAATATCAAGATAACACTAAGCGTAATAGCAGATATATACGTATTAAAATTAACGCTCAAACTTTCGCCTGATATTTCCCAACTTCTGGCAATAGATGTCGCGGTAAGCAATCACTATTCGTAAACTTGTATGATTGCGATGCTATTTTTTATATCCTTTGTAATAAACTGATAGATTAATGTTTTCTTTTTCATTGAATTCAAGCATTTGAAGATAAATGATAATATAGATACAGTATTTACAAATTTGTCTTTATCAATATTTTAATTATTTGTTTTAATTTAATATAAGAAAAATATTCATGTTAAACGTTTCTGACCACGAACCTAATTCTGTATTTCAACATATATCATAGTTTCTCAAGATTTCAGGTGAAATTTGATTCATAAAGAGCTTGAGCGGATTTTTAACCACCATGACTTGACATTAAAACAGCTCTTACTCTTAACAGTTAGAAGGTCGTGACAAGCTACCTTACATATGCTTCAGGTGAGGGTGGCCTCCAGGATCGGGGTTGTACGTCATTTTTAGCGCCACATTAACTCCTAGTTTTTCACACAAATGTAGACATAGCCGACTGTAAAGTTTATCATTCTTGTACTGCGCGTGCTGTAACCTAGCCCGCAAGGTCACAAAGTAGGTAACACATTCTGACTGTCGTGACAGATCCACCCTCTTTTCGACAATAACATTGAATCTTAAATCTTCACGATTTCCTAACGAACACCGTGTATTACTTACTAATTTTTCATCTGAAATTCCCTATCAGTCACTGTGTATGTTACTGGTCTCTTATGTTTATACACAAGTGAGAATTGGACTATTCATCTCTGGCCAAACACTGTTGTATGTTACTGGTCTCTTATGTTTAATACACAAGTGAGGGTGGGACTATTCATCTCTGGCCAAACACTGTTGTATGTTACTGGTCTCTAATGTTTATACACAGGTGAGGATTGGACTATTCATATCTGGCCGAACACAGTTGCATGTTACTGCTCCTTCACGTCTATAGACAGGTGATGGTGGGACTGTTCATCACTGATCAAACACAATTGTATGTTATTGGTCCTTCATGTCTATACACAGGTGACTGTTCATCTCTGGTTGAACACAATTGTATGTTACTGATCCTTCAGGTCTGTTGAGGTTGCAGCATCAGATGTTGCGATTGGTTTGTACACATCGCTGAAGCTTTAACTCACAAAATATGAAAGGTAGTGACAGTTAGTGCTGACTTTTCTTGCAGTAGTTAACCAGTATTGTGGAACTTGACTAGTTTACTTTCACCTGTAAATCTCTACTGCTCCTGCTAATGAACAAGACCAACTACTAGAGGAAAGCTTATTTGTAGCTCTCGAGCTTCATGTTATAACAAAAAGTTTCTGATCATGCTACATTAGGTAAATCAATCATTTAGCCTTTTCGAGTTCCAAAATCTATAGATATGATATGTCACTGCTGGTGTCAGTTTTTCACTGAAATCCTGTTTCCGGTCATTGCTCCGGAAATCCTGTGAGAGACAGTGATCTAGCTCCAGCACAAAACGTGAAGGAACTGCTGACTATACTATTTATTAGCCATCTGCAACAATTTACTAAAGGACGACAGTTAGATGTCGAATTGGGAGTGTGATAAGGGTTAAAAATACCACAGGAAATCTAGTCACACCTAAAGAAGTACCACAGACTAAAGAAGTCAAATATCTTCACAGACTTGCCTTACAAATGAACTACCATCATCAAACTGATTCATGACCAGCAAAGGGCATCCAGATCCAAAGAATGCATCCTGTCAAAGTGAGAAAGATCATACGAAAAGTGCAAGAAAGATACCTGACGTGAGCGCCGAACCAGTTCCATAACCTCTGAACACCAGAATCACCATAACCACCACGATGACGAGAGCGTTTCTATAAAAGAACAAGAAAAAGAGGGTTAGAAAGATACTTGGTGTAAGAGCCAAACGAGCTCCATAACCTCTGATCACCATAACCACCACAATGAAGAAGAGGGCCAGAAAGATATTTGTTGTGAGAGACAAACTAGCTCCATATCAGGATCATCATGACCATCACAACCTGTCCTCATCAGCAAAGCTGAATGGAACTACCCAACTGACCTACCAATAGTGATGCACTAGAATACCCACTGTAGGTATAAGACTATTCACTGGGAAAAAAACCGGTCTTGCTTTTAACAGAACAAATTTGAACAGGAACAAGAGTCAAAAGGAGCTATCCAAGATGGATACTGAACAAACGAATAGCTGATCCCGCCTAGAAAAACCCAGGATTTAGTCTGACAAAATCCATTGGAAGGCAAGAGATCCACCACTAACACATTGAACGTCCTCTGAATTATTAGCTAATATTCCACTTTAAGTATGTTTGTTCGGTTGTGCTGTTGCTTTCTGTGCTGTGCCCACTGCGCTTATTGAAACCTGGTTTTAGCGTTATGAACTTTCAGGCTTACAGCTGAGTCACTGGGTACTTAACTGTGTGGTAGTTAAGGTTTCCTTAATTGTTACATATTGTTCGTTGTTGAAACTACAAAAAATTTCAAAGTTCATTTCATCTATAATCCCGTCACGCTTTAGAGAGGAATTTAAATTTAATATATATAGCAAATATCGAAAATTGTTATCAATGAACATTATCTAAATCTGAAATTATAATGTGATTAAAACTTAAACAAATAAAAAGCGATTGTTGTATTTAAAGCAATGATATTATACTATCAATCCTTGATCTTCCTATTTTATAACAATTATGTTATATCGTGTTTTTTTTTTCTATTTATGTTTAAAGGCCCATAGTGGCTCAGCGGCAAGTCTACTGTCTTACTACGCCTGGTGGGCAGAGCATAAACAACAACGAACCAACCTTTATAATTAAAATACATATTTAAAACTTTTCTTCTATTGTGGATATCAAAAGAAAAAGGTTTAAAAATTTTATTTCAAAAGTCTTAAAAAAATTGGTTAAGTTTATCTTAAAGTACAAAATAATAGGTTACGTCTTGGGTTTTTGAATTATTGTCAAATATTGAAATTGACACTAATTAGGACTTATAACAAAAATAGTCAAAACTAGTAAATATTAATATGAAGCAAATCAAATGTTTTTGAATAATGAAATAGCACATACAAGTAAACAGAAAAATATGAGAGATAGAACGTTTGGTTCGCCTAGGAAAGAACTGCGTTTCTCATGAGTTGATCTCAATGTAAATATAGCAACGAAATAACTAGCAATAAAGAATTAAGACAAATCAGATTAAACCATCTAATGAAAACGTATGAAAAAATGAAAGGACAGCCCTATTTATAGGGAAAAATTGATAGTATTGTGACAGAAGTGTCATCATTTAATTTGTATAAAAGGAAATGAATAACTAACTAAGGAAAAAACTGAAGCTTTAAATGATTTGATTTAAAACAGAAAAATAATTGTAATCAAACCAGATAAAGGGAATTGCATAGTTATTTTGAATATAAATATTAATAAATAAATAAAGTAATTGCAGTAATAAGATCAATTACAAAGATATTAGTTAAAATTAAAGAACGATAAAAGTGACACTGTATACAAAGATATTAGACACGTAGGTTCTCACTGTGCATTTTTTTATGATTTACCAAATACTTATAAAACTATTTGTCCCTTTAGAACAATATTTCTAATACAGTTACTTATGACCAGAAACTTGTAAGTTTTCTCAAAACTCTTTACTTAAAACATTAAAAAATTATTAACATACGGTTAGGAAGAGTTTTGAGATCTCTAAACAACTGCCAGATTTAGGATTTGATGATAAAGTTTTTTTGTGTATAATTTTATACTGAGTCCCTGAACACTGTTATCACTGTAATTCAAAGATAGCTTCAGGTTTGATTTCTAAAAATGATACAAATGTCCAAGGCTTAACAAAATCGGTTTTCGTTTAATTATTAAACTTTGTTAATAAGAAATCTAATTTAAAATTTGACAACAGTATTTGTGATCGAATAGATGATGTTGCTATGGGCTCAAAATTAAAATCTATTCTAGCAAACATTTTTTATATATTTTGTCATGAAAAACAATGGATAAAAACTGTTCAGAGGATTTTAAGTCTGTAAGATGTGATAGGTATGTCGATAGTTCTATTGTAAGCTATGCATACTTTTTAATGTTTGAATTTAGGTGTCAACTTAGACGAGTAGTTAGAAGCGAGACCACAGTTATAAATACAGGTTAGTAGACTGGAGAAGTATTTACCATGTGATTAACGAGTAGTTATTTATCAAGAGTTAGTCAGTCATGTCTGAAATTTCAGTGAAGTTTTTGGACTAATGATTGCATATATGTAGCTATTCGATCGATTAGTGTGAAATTTTACAAGTAAGCACAGGCGATGGAACATATTTGAATTTGGGAGAACCGACAACTGGGGGGACCTTATTTCCTATATTAACCATGACTATTGAATTCGAAACAAATACAATGACTTTTCATGAGAGTCATACTTCACCTTCAAAGGATATTTCTACCAGGCTAAAAGTGGGAGCACGTCTGGTTCTGCTGCCTATGCAATTAAGTACGTTAATCGTTATCATAACGTCTTTCGTAAACTTGGCCTACAAGTTACGACCGAATACAAGCTTGTAGAAACGTTAAGGCTAATAGAAACACTAAGGAAGATACATGCTAACAGAAACATTAAGTAGGATACAAGCTTGTAGAAACATTAAGGAAGATACATGCTAATAGAAACAGTAAGTAAGATACAAGCTAATAGAAACACTAAGGAAGATACATGCTAATAGAAACATTAAGTAAGATACAAACTGATAGAAACACTAAGGAACATACATGCTAACAGAAACATTAAGTAAGATACAAGCTTGTAGAAACATTAAGGAAGATACATACTAATAGAAACATTAAGTAAGATACAAACTGATAGAAACACTAAGGAACATACATGCTAACAGAAACATTAAGTAAGATACAAGCTTGTAGAAACACTAAGGAAGATACATGCTAATAGAAACATTAAGTAAGATACAAACTGATAGAAACATTAAGGAACATACATGCTAACAGAAACATTAAGTAAGATACAAGCTTGTAGAAACATTAAGGAAGATACATGCTAATAGAAACATTAAGTAAGATACAAGCTAATAGAAACACTAAGGAAGATACAAGCTAATAGAAACATTAAGTAAGATACAAGCTAATAGAAACACTAAGGAAGATACATGCTAATAGAAACACTAAGGAAGATACAAGCTAATAGAAACACTAAGGAAGATACAAGCTAATAGAAACATTAAGGAAGATACATGCTTGTAGAAACATTAAGGAAGAATTCTTTGTTTTTTTAATTTCGCGCAAAGATACACGAAGGCTATCTGCACTAGCCGTCCCTAATTTAGCAGTGTAAGACTAGAGGGAAGGTAGCTAGTCATCACCACCCACCGCCAACTCTTGGGCTACTCTTTTACTAACGAATAGGAGGATTGACCGTTACATTATAACGCCCCCACGGCTGAAAGGGACGGGGATTCGAACTCGCGACCCGCAGATTGCAAGTCGAGCGCCCTAACCACCTGGCCACAATAAGGAAGAAGTAAACTAAGTTGTTATCGTAACGTGGACTGGTATTTAGATTATTTTCACAAGATAATCTGAAAGAACCCGCCCAACTAAAGAACGACATTAAAACCATACCTTTATAATTAAAAAAACAATAACACGCTAACCTATTCTTACAAAATTTAAACAAACAGCATTCAAATTTACAGCTGAAGAAGAAAATAACTCAAATTTGTCTTTTTTTAACCTTAATAATAAGAACTTTCTTAATCATTTAGAAATAAGAACGTATTGCTAAACGTTCAAAGGAATGTATAGTCATGTTAAAAGTCTTATACCTTTTCAATATAACAATAATTAGGTCAATTTGATAAATATTTTATTTTATATAGCTTATAATGTTGCAGGTAATTATCATTATTTTCATAAAGAAATAGAAAACATAAAAATTGTTTGGATCAAAAATGTTTTTCATTTTTCTTTACTCAACAATATTTTTAAATGTTTCACAGATAGTGTGTAGGCTATTTGTAAAGTGAGCTATTATGTTCCAAAACTGTGTTAGTCTCATTTGTGGGCAAAGATAGTTATGTTTTGAGAATTAAAATAAAAAAGTATTTTAAAGTGAAATTATCCTTGTGTAGCTTTAAAATCAGTGTAGAGAATAGAAAACTTTGTCAAGATATAGAACATAAATAATAAACTTCAACGCTCTTATGTTATCGATATTGTAGTAGCGCAATTTTCTGGCTGGCGGTTCTTTTAGATTATCTGGTGAAAATATTTCAACTTCAAGTAGATGTAACAATTATAAATTACTCTATTTCCTCATTTAACGTTTCTACAAACTTGAACACTTGTGTACTGTCGTAAGTTCTCGTAGGCCTACGTAACAAATGGCGTTAACTAACGTAAAACAAATAAACTTACTTCTACAAAGAAAACGCAAAAGCTAACACACTCAATCTCTAGCTAACTTTAACGGGGAACGTCATATTTACAATCTACGTTCAAATGTACTGAAACAAAACTTGAAATCAAACCTTAGAACTTTCTAGGTGGCATACTAATGTAACCATTTACGACCCGCAGCTATCTCTAGTTAACATATAAATTACTCAAATGACAACATTGTAAATATAATTAATAACAATAAGTTTGTTCTCGACGTGGACGAGAATATGTTGAATAAAATCACGTGTCGTTCAGAGCAATTTATAAAAGAGCATCTGAAGGCCGAGGATGGTAATTGTTTGAGCATCTGTAGGTATGTAGGTCAAGAATGTGATGGAACTACACTAGGAAAAACTTTGAAATAAAATGTAGTTCCAACAATGAACAAAATCTTAGCTATCAAGAAATTGACAGTAAAATTGAACACTGGTTCACCAACAACTGAAAACTTTATCATTGGTGTATTTGGTCTAATGAAATTGCTGTGATTCCAGTTTCTTCTTCCATGTTTCCATGCAAACAACTGTTGATTTTGAGGCATGAGTAGAACCTTATGAAATTTTGGCTTATGGCTCTTCAGCAGTTTCAAATCTTTATTTATTATCTATCATGTTAATGATGCCAGGATTGTTTACAAGGTTCCTAAAGCTTATCTTACACAACCTTAACCATATCTTCTCACCATTTAGGACTTTTACTTACCTATCTTTGATAAACATTAGCTTATCTTACACAACCTTAACCATTTCTTCTCACCATTTAGGACTTTTACTTATCTTTGATAAACATTAGCTTATCTTACACAACCTTAACCATTTCTTCTCACCATTTAGGACTTTTACTTATCTTTGATAAACATTAGCTTATCTTACACAACCTTAACCATTTCTTCTCACCATTTAGGATTTTTACTTACCTACCTTTGAGAAACATTATTTTATGAAACAAATTTTAACGATTAATTCTCATTCTTTTAAGTCACTCCTTTAGGCTTATCGGAACTTGAGTGTTTTAACATATTCTTCAAGCTTAAGTGGATGGAAAGGGTTTGATATGAACCAAACATCTGCTGTCTTCGCACCTTCTTGAAGTTGTCACAAACTCACTAACTTCGCTGCTTGTTCAACAAATCTGTGTTTTAATCACGTGCTTGAACAGGTGTATTGTGGAGTGGCATATTATGACCTCATTATTAACTCGATTTGTAACCTACTGGCGAGTTCTAGTCCAAGAATGTCAAGAAAGGAAAGTCCCTGAACTTGTGTGCTCTACTACATTATTTAAATATTCTGTCGCTTTCTGTGTTACAGGATATAGATGAAAATGCTTATGTCTTATTCTATATATATATTTCTAATATAGGTTGTTTCTTTATAGAATACATAGCAGGCTTAGTTTTTTTTTTTCTCTCGGGATATAATAAATAGATTTAAAATATGGGCGGAGACATTTTATTATGGGCTACGCGTGGTTTCGTTTTAGCGCTTTTTGATTTCCGGATATGTCATAAAAGACAAGCCTAATTAATTCCTCCTTTAACAACAACACCCAGCTTCACCCCTCTCGGCACGCGCCGCACCTTTGCTAGGTTGTCCTGTCACTCCTACAGGTGGGACGGGGTTTTGGAAATTTCTGCGCCTATAACTGAACTTTAGCAACGCTGTAATTAGCCTCGTATATCCACCACCAGATGGCCCACCTCCTGCCAGGTGGGGCATCGCTGGAATAATCTGAAGCTTATTGGCATGCAGTTCAGAGCTAACGATGTTAGATTAAAAATCTTTAACCAGATGGCGTTTTAAACCAGTCTTCAGGTTTCGATAATATCTAATTAAGGTTGGGTTTAGTCTTATAATTATCAAAAACTAATAACTATCTTGTTATTTGGTGGAATATGTCTTTCTTTACAGATGGCGATGAAGAGTTCTGTAAAATGTTTACATAACAACTCAATAACGAGCTTTTACGTTATCTCTAGTCCATCTTCAATCAAGCTTAATAACAAAAACCTTTGTCAGTTTAACAAAAATATTATAAGTACAAAGAGCTGGGTGAAAATATAAATATATTTTTTCAACTAATTAATTCCCAAAATGTTATGAGATTTTGTTACTGAAAGAATCTACAAATGTTCTCTACAATATGTTTTTGGATACAAGTCCTTTTTAGATATAAATACTTTAGCTGTAACTTTCTATCAATATATTTGAACTGCTGGGCGTGAAACCTTCACAAAGAAAAAAAAATGGCCGAATTCTCTTAACATGCTCATTTTCCCTTCTCTTGCCATTCCCTTGCAATAACATCAACAAATTTGTTTATTCTCAAAAATCAGTGTTACTTGAAAGCTGGGACTGTATTTCACGTGACATTCAAGTGGGTGTCGTCTATTCTAAGTGCTGGTGTCGAACGATCAATAAGACTCGATTTGTTGGCTCGTGTAAGAGAAATCTTCAGATCTACCATACGATAAATGTTTTGTAGAATAGATAGCTAAGGATCCATTTACTTAATTCTTGGAATATCAGTACTCCTTTTCGGTTAGTTAGAATTCAGATCAGATCACTGTCTTGTGAGGGCGCTGCATGCTCCCCGTTCTTAACTCCACATCCTATTCGACGTCCGACACCTCCACATGTTCTGCATCTCAACAATGTCTATTGTGAGATCACAGCTGCACGGGCGGTTCTCTACAGCTTACACAGACACACACCAAAAAGTGGAGAACTAGTTTTATTTTTCGTGTGAGGTCAACTGTGGGTTGAAAACGTGTACGATTTGACCTCATCTTGACCTGAGGGGGTCGAAAGTTTATGTCTTTATAATTTTAACTTACTTAAATCGAATAATTACTTTATCAGTTATTGTGGAATGAAACAACGAATAAAACTGGAATTGATACTTCGCCTCTATTATGGAGACATGAAAACTGACTTTAATATTTTATTTTGTGGTTTAAACAGTTGGAACACACCATCAATATATCTGTTTCTGGATGGTCAATTTTAAACTTCTTAGTGAACTGAAGAGTTATTCCCGGGTCTTTAGTAATAGAACGTACAATAAGTAATCATATATTGTTTAGCTATCAACAGATTTGTATATATGATTCAAAACAGATAATTTTGAGCATCAACACTTGGGAAGATGCAAACATTCAAATGACTCTACAGGAAAGTTTTCGTTATCTGAAGGAGTATTGCTGTACCCGGTTTGGAGGCAGAAAGGAGTATTGTTGTACCCGGTTTGAAGGCAGAAAGGAGTATTGCTGTACCCGGTTTGGAGGCAGAAAGGAGTATTGTTGTACCCGGTTTGGAGGCAGAAAGGAGTATTGCTGTATCCGGGTGGGTGGCAGAAAGGAGTATTGCTGTACCCGGTTTGGAGGCAGAAAGGAGTATTGCTGTATCCGGGTGGGTGGCAGCAATATAAACTCTGAACACGCGAAACCAGAGTAAAATAAGACATAAAAAACATTAATATAACCCTAAAGATGCTACGGATAGAAAAATATCAATAAATCGTAAAACAACAAAATTTCAGAAGTTTAACCGATATATAAATCTCTGTAACGATTAGATTGGAAAAAATAACATCCTACGTAACTTGAAGATGTTCAAGATGTATATATTGTCAGAACATTCCACGGTACTTCAAGATGTTCAGCAGTATGTACATATTGTTACAACATTACACGGTACTTCAAGATGTTCAACAGTATGTACATATTGTTAGAACATTACACGGTACTTCAAGATGTTCAACAGTATGTACATATTGTTAGAACATTACACGGTACTTCAAGATGTTCAGCAGTATGTACATATTGTTAGAACATTACACGGTACTTCAAGATGTTCAACAGTATGTACATATTGTTAGAACATTACACGGTACTTCAAGATGTTCAACAGTATGTATATATTGTTACAACATTACATGGTACTTTATGATGTTCAACAGAATGTATATATTGTTAGAACATTACACGTTACTTAATGATGTTCAACAGAATGTACATATTGTTAGAACATTACACGGTACTTCAAGATGTTCAACAGTATGTACATATTGTTACAACATTACATGGTACTTTAAGATGTTCAACAGTATGTACATATTGTTACAACATTACACGGTACTTCAAGATGTTCAACAGAATGTACACATTGTTAGAACATTATACGGTACTTTAAGATGTTCAACAGTATGTATATATTGTTAGAACATTACATGGTACTTCAAGATGTTCAACAGTATGTACATATTGTTAGAACATTACACGGTACTTCAAGATGTTCAACAGTATGTACATATTGTTAGAACATTACACGGTATTTTAAGATGTTCAACAGTATGTATATATTGTTAGAACATTACACGGTACTTCAAGATGTTCAACAGTATGTGCATATTGTTAGATCATTCCACGGTACTTCAAGATGTTCAACAGTATGCACATATTGTTAGAACATTCCACGGTACTTCAAGATGTTCAACAGTATGTACATATTGTTAGAACATTACACGGTACTTCAAGATGTTCAACAGTATGTAT
>NW_013667987.1:68182-69532 GCF_000517525.1 Limulus polyphemus | reverse complement strand
TTTGGTGAGTTAAGTTAGACTGTTTATACTTCTTCATAAGAGAGGCTAATTACCATTATTTTGGTGAGTTAAGTTAGACTGTTTATACTTCTTCATAAGAGAGGCTAATTACCATTATTTTGGTGAGTTAAGTTAGACTGTTTATACTTCTTCATAAGAGAGGCTAATTACCATTATTTTGGTGAGCTAAGTTAGACTGTTTATACTTCTTCATAAGAGAGGCTAATTACCATTATTTTGGTGAGTTAAGTTAGACTGTTTATACTTCTTCATAATAGAGGCTAATTACCATTATTTTGGTGAGTTAAGTTATACTGTTTATACTACTCTACTATTCAGTGTTTCGTTGAGTTGTAATTCCTGGTAGTTTATGTAATGTTGAAGTTTATGGATTCTCTAATCTCTGTGAAACGGTCACAACCCTTCTTCTAAAATCTTAACTCAACCGGTTGTTTACAAAATGAGTTGTTGTTCGTAATCATATATCTGACAGAAATATTATTGGAAATTTCAAATAAGAGCGCTTGTTGCGTTCCAGAAACGAGAACAGTTTATTTAAAAGAATACGGGCTCTGTATGTGTCTCCATGTTGTTTATCGCCAGAGTTCCGGGGACGAGTATCATGCCCAGAAAAACTTTATGTATGTCATCACTATGGTTTTTAGGTGTTGTTTTTGGAATTCATTAAACAATCTAGGTGGCGTTGCATCAAACGAAAACGTAATTTGACGTTTTAAGGCTTATGTATATTTGAACGTAATGTTATATGTGAGTTGATTATCGTTAACTTATTCCAATACACTCCAACAAGTAGCCTAAAGCCTTTTTAAACTTATTCACATGATTAACAATACTTGTTTGTAACATTTGATGTTGTTACACTCGAGGCGGTAATCATCAAGTAAAATATATCTTGTAACACGGTCACGTAATTTTGTCACAAATCAGTTGATTTAATGCCAAGATGCGTGTCAAACCTTTAGCACGCCTTCCCCCCCCCCCAAAGAAAGTCCTACCAGAGAATAATGAATCTATCTATTACCCTTATTTTTATTTTTTATTTTTTTTAAGTCCATGTATTCAGGCCGTAATATTTGTTACTTTTGCTTGGTATTAGATTTATTGCATTTGTAGACACCTTGCGGAAATATATATATATAATTCTATTATCTTAATGGAAGTGACGTCATAGCGATATCATTTAGAAATGGATTTGGGAATAGTCTATTTTAACTTTTATTTATTTATATTTATATTCTTAGCCATTGATGTGAATATTGGCATAGTTTAAAACCTAAACATCACTGTTAACAGGACGATCTTGATATAGTTTAAAACCTAAACATCACT
>NW_013667987.1:64317-68172 GCF_000517525.1 Limulus polyphemus | reverse complement strand
TAAACATCACTGTTAACAGGACGATCTTGATATAGTTTAAAACCTAAACATCACTGTTAACAGGACGATCTTGATATAGTTTAAAACCTAAACATCACTCTTAACAGGACGATCTTGGCATAGTTTAAAACCTAATCATCACTGTTAATAGGACGATCTTGGCATAGTTTAAAACCTAAACATCACTGTTAACAGGACGATCTTGATTAGTGATGTTTAGGTTTTAAACTATATCAAGATCGTCCTGTTAACAGTGATGTTTAGGTTTTAAACTATGTTAACAGGACGATCTTGATATAGTTTAAAACCTAAACATCACTGTTAACAGGACGATCTTGGCATAGTTTAAAACCTAACCATCACTGTTAACAGGACGATCTTGATATAATTTAAAACCTAAACATCATTGTTAAAAGAACGATCTTGATATAGTTTAAAACCTAAACATCACTGTTAACATGACGATCTTGGCATAGTTTAAATTCTAAGCATCACTGTTAACAGGACGATCTTGGCAAAGTTTAAAACCTAACCATCACTGTTAATAGGACGATCTTGATATAATTTAAAACTTAAACATCACTGTTAAGAGGATGATGTTGATATAGTTTAAAACCTAAACATCACTGCCAACAGGACGATTTTGATATAGTTTAAAACCTAAACATCACTGCCAACTGTACCATCTTGATGTAGTTTAAAACCTACACATTATCGTTAATTTGAGAACTTTAATGGATTGCAACTGCTTGTTGAGCGAAAAGAGGACGGTATTTCGGCTTTTATGCTGAGGCCTTTTTCAGGTCAATTGCCAACTGCAAGGTCAACTGAAGGAGGCCTCAGTATAGAAGTCGAAACGCCGTCCTTTTTCACTCAACAAGCAGTTGCAATCCATTAAAGTTCTCAAACCTACTGTTTCTACTATGCGTAAAGTTCCATTGAAACAACATCTCAGGAGCCATTATGGACTGGCCATCTTGAAAATCTTTAACAGTCACCTCTTCAACTCACTTGCTTGTTGCAACAACCACCTTACTTTCCTTATCAGGTGCAGAAATCTAAGAATTCAAGCCAAGTGTTTGCAAATTAAGTTCCAGCCTCTCATTCTGTCACCTGATATCAACATGATTTTTCAAAAAAACTTCAAATAAACTACTCATCAAGACCATTCAGCTCTGCACACAAAAACGAGTATTGAATTATCTTAAAACCCAGCTTAAAGACAAACTGAACCAAGGAGATTTCAAATCAGTTCCAACTCATTAACTTCCACAGAAGAACAACTTATCTTTCTTTGCCTCAATTTCTCCTCAACACCTAAGTTCATACCGAATTATAACTTCCATAGAGAAAGTTGCCCAAGATCTTCTCATTCAACTCTACGGAAACATCTATCCAAAATCTGACCAACCAAGAACGAGTAGATTTTCGTAATGTTCAAAAAGATCCTAAAGTTTGTATTCTACCAGCAGACAACGGAAACTGTACAGTTATAGTGGACAAGTCGTCTTATGAAGAGAAAATACACTCCAGTATACAGACAGGGCACTACAAGGAATTGAAAAAAGACCCCACTACCCGAACTGAACGAGAAATTAACAAAACTATCAAGAGATTAGAACCGGAAAACGATCAAACTCTAATAACCAATGGAAGCAACCCACCTAACTGTATGGTTTACCCAAAATACATAAACCTGGCGTTCCTCTTAGACCGTTGTCAGCACCATAGACTCACCTTACCAAAACACAGCCAGATTCCTTGTAAAACTTCACCTGGTCAAAACACAGCCAGATTCTATAAAAACTACATAACCACATCATACATTATAAACATCAGAAACTATATAACCACATCATACATTATAAACATCAGAAACTATATAACCACATCAAACATTATAAACATCAGAAAGTACATAACCACATCAAACATCATAAACTACATAACCATATGAGACATAACAAACAGAAGAAACTAAATAACAATATTAAACATGACAAACATCATAAACTACATAACCATATGAGACATAACAAACAGAAGAAACTAAATAACAATATAAGACATGACAAACATCATAAACTACGCAACCACACCAGACATAAAGAATATGATAAACTACGAAACTACATCAGACATAAATAATATGATAAACTACACAACCACATCAGACATAAAGAATATGATAAACTACGTAACCATATCAGACATAAAGAATATGATAAACTTCGTAACCACATCAGATGTAGAGAATATGATAAACTACGCAACCACATCAGACATAAAGAATATGATAAACTACGTAACCACATCAGACATAAAGAATATGATAAACTACGTAACCATATCAGACATAAAGAATATGATAAACTACGTAACCATATCAGACATAAAGAATATGATAAACTACGTAACTACATCAGACATAAATAATATGATAAACTACACAACCACATCAGACATAAAGAATATGATAAACTACGTAACCATATCAGACATAAAGAATATGATAAACTACGTAACCACATCAGACATAAAGAATGTGATAAACTACGCAACCACATCAGACATAAAGAATATGATAAACTACGCAACCACATCAAACATAAAGAATATGATAAACTACGCAACCACATCAGACTTAAAGAATATGATAAACTAGCAGAACTATTGATAATGTACATGTGGACCAAGGAAACTACCACTAGCAGGAACTATTGATAATGTACATGTGGACCAAGGAAACTACCACTAGCAGGAACTATTGATAATGTACATGTGGACCAAGGAAACTATCACTAGCAGGAACTATTGATAATGTATATGTGGACCAAGGAAACTACCACTAGCAGGAACTATTGATAATGTACATGTGGACCAAGGAAACTACCACTAGTAGGAACTATTGATAATGTACATGTTGACTAAGGAAACTACCACTAGCAGAACTATTGATAATGTACATGTGGACTAAGGAAACTACCACTAGCAGGAACTATTGATAATGTACATGTTGACTAAGGAAACTACCACTAGCAGGAACTATTGATAATGTACATATCGATCAAGGAAACTACCACTAGCAGGAACTATTGATAATGTACATGTGGACCAAGGAAACTACCACTAGCAGGAACTATTGATAATGTACATGTGGACCAAGGAAACTACCACTAGCAGGAACTATTGATAATGTACAGATTGATCTGAAAATCCATGTTGAACACGTGCAGAACGTTTGGACACTACATTGGAAATTAATCACACTAAACTGGCAACAAGGTTAATTACTTCATTCTTATGTAAAAGGTATTGATCCTGTAAAGATAACTTTATATTTTTTTACCGAAATTTTGAAACGTCGTTGATTATTTCTATGTTGTCTATATCTGTAGTGAACAAGAGTTATACTGATAAAGGACTTATTTAACATTCAGGTAGTGTTGGCAAGCTAAGCCATGTAACTTGTAAAGATTTATTCTACCTTCGGTTGGCAGAGTAAGAGTGTGACGTGGCCAGTCCATTGTAGACGTAGATCGCTTTGATAAGCTCCCTACATAATTCATGTCTTGTTTTCATATGTTAAGTTTGTGTAAGTGCGTGATTAAATGTGATAAAATTACCTGCTTAGAATTGAAAACGTCAATATAGGTCTCAGCCAAACAACAGATTAAAAACTTTGTTCAATTCGAAAGTGCAATAACGGTCCGACATTTTCCGAGGTCTTTTTTTTTCTACTTTAATTTAACAGGTTCTAAAAACAACTGATGTGGTGCTGTGAAGTAATAGTCATGGAAACAAAGTAAATATATTTTCGGACGTTCTGAGAAAGAAAAATTAATGACGTCATTA
>NW_013667987.1:62229-63670 GCF_000517525.1 Limulus polyphemus | reverse complement strand
AATATGAACATGGTGAAGGTGATTGTTCCAACACTTAGGAATCCCTCAATGCTGATACTTGTTTATTTGCTATCATTTCTCAGGTGTTAATATGAACATGGTGAAGGTGATTGTTCCAACACTTAGGAATCCCTCAATGCTGATATTTGTTTATATGCTATCATTCCTCAGGTGTTAATATGAACATGGTGAAGGTGATTGTTCCAACACTTAGGAATCCCTCAAAGCTGGTATTTGTTTATATGCTACTATTCCTCAGGTGTTAATATGAACATGGTGAAGGTGATTGTTCCAACATTTAGAAATCCCTCAAAGCTGGTATTTGTTTATATGCTATCATTCCTCAGGTGTGAATATGAACATAGTAAAGGTGATTGTTCCAACACTTAGGAATCTCTCAAAGCTGATGATTGTTTAAGCGTTACCTTTTCTTGGGTTTATTGCATTTTTATTTACGATTGTAATTAGGCAAAATGTTTTGTTTTCAGTGAAACGAGTCTTCTAGTATAAAAGACACATATATCCTCATTCAGAAAAATTCTATAGTATAAGAGACACATAAGTACTCATTCAGAAAAGTTTTGTCCACATAGTCTATTTGCTCAACCCGAGAGCATAAACTGATTTCACACGTCCATTCAGGACTACTCATCATCAGTTTTTATTTTTGTTTTTTATTTCTGACGTCTTAATGTTGCTTATGTGTTTTTTTTTTACAATTGCAACTGTTTAGAGTGATTTTTCTCACCTACACCTTTTCAGCATCGTTTCTCTGGAGGATTTTTGTCATCTACACTTCTTCAGTATAGTTTCTCTGGATGATTTTTATCATCTACACCTCTTCAGGATCGTTTCTCTGGATGATTTTTGTCATCTACACCTCTTCAGCATGGTTTTTCTGAATGATTTTTGTCACCTACACCTCTTCAGCATGGTTTTTCTGAAGGATTTTTGTCATCTACACCTCTTCGGCATAATTTCTTTGGATGATTTTTGTCATCTACACCTCTTCAGCATGGTTTTTCTGAAGGATTTTTGTCATCTACACCTCTTCAGCATGGTTTTTCTGAAGGATTTTTGTCATCTACACCTCTTCAGCATGGTTTTTTCTGAAGGATTTTTGTCATCTACACCTCTTCGGCATAGTTTCTCTGGATGATTTTTGTCATCTACACCTCTTCAGCATAATTTCTCTGGATGATTTTTGTCATCTACACCTCTTCAGCATGGTTTTTCTGAAGGATTTTTGTCATCTACACCTCTTCAGCATGGTTTCTCTGGTGGATTTTTGCATCTACACCTGTTTAGAATGATTGGTCTTAAGAATGTTTTCATTTGGACCTTTTCATAATGTTTTTGTTTTTCTTAATGCGAGCGATTTTTATATTCTATGGTTTGTATTGAGAACTGTGTGCATAGCAGTCCATAATTTTCATCGCAC
>NW_013667987.1:58396-61229 GCF_000517525.1 Limulus polyphemus | reverse complement strand
GTGGGCTATGTGGGTCCTACTTTCGCAGTCACCTCCAAAACTCAGGACACATCTTGTATCCCACATTATAGCCTGTGTCATAGAGATGTTTTTAATACATGCAGCGTTTTTGTTATAGTTGTGAGCCGTATTTTGAAAACATATATATCTTCAGTACATTACCATCAGTATCACAAACCAAGTATGTTTTTCTGAGTATTACCATTACTTCCACTAGACTTCATACGTCTCTTGAGTATTACATTCACTTCAACTGAGATAAATAAGATTTTGATTTTTACCCTTGTTTTCTGTCTATCTTATTAGTCAGTCTGACAGCAATAGATTGTGAGAAATATTTCATAAAAGCACCGATAGCCTAGTTCGAGACTAATATCATAATTCAAAACTCTACTGTTTGCTCCACTTCTACCAGATTTCTATGGCAAGTAAGAATCTCACGGTCAACCGGACTGTTTAACTAAGTGGAGTTTTTTTTTAAAGAAATTAATGATCAAAATTTATAGGGCATTTTGATGATAGTTTGGCAACGCGGGAAATCCCCGTCCGAGTTGTTTAGGGGAGGGGAACTCCTGCACGACCAACGTATGAGCTTCAGTTTAAACTATGTGATCCAGCGAGTTCCAGATATTTAGGTTAAACGTTTAATTAAATTTCTAGCTTTTTTCTAAATGTTTGAGATTTACTTGTTTTGGCTAGTAATAGAAGAGGTCTCGTGAAAATTAAAACGTCAAGAATATAGGGATTTCAAATTCCCTGATAAAAATCTACAAGAACAGCTCTTAAACAAATGCTCTCCGTTAAAACGTTAAAAAATATTCCAGACACATTACAACTTGTATAGAAAGCAATCATTAACAGTATACTATTTAATTATTATATTTACCTATAAAGGTGTATCTTTACTCAGGCAAACAATAATGATATTTCAATCTTTAGTTATTTTGAAAGCTTGCAATCGCTATAAATACTCAGATTACAACCAGATTACTTTAGAAGATCGATATCTAGGCAAAGTATTTACTAACTATCTGTGAGATTATGGTTACATCTCAAGCTACGAACCGAAGCCACAACCAGATTACTTTAGAAGATCGATATGAGGCAACTTATTTACTAAATATTTCTGAAAATATGGTTACATCTCAAGCTACGAACCGAAGCCACAACCAGATTACTTTAGAAGATCGATATTAGGCAACTTATTTACTAACTATTTGTGAGATTATGGTTACAACTCAAGCTACGAACCGAAGCCACAACCAGATTACTTTAGAAGATCGATATTAGGCAACTTATTTACTAAATATTTCTGAAAATATGGTTACATCTCAAGCTACGAACCGAAGCCACAACCAGATTACTTTAGAAGATTGATATCTTGGCAAAGTAGTTATTAAATATTTCTGAAAATATGGTTACATCTCAAGCTACGAACCAAAGCCACAACTAGATTACTTTAGAAGATCGATATTAGGCAACTTATTTACTAAATATTTCTGAAAATATGATTACATCTCAAGCTACGAACCGAAGCCACAACCAGATTACTTTAGAAGATCGATATTAGGCAACTTATTTACTAACTATTTGTGAGATTATGGTTACATCTCAAGCTACGAACCAAAGCCACAACCAGATTACTTTAGAAGATCGATATCTTGGCAAAGTATTTACTAAATATTTCTGAAAATATGGTTACATCTCAAGCTACGAACCAAAGCCACAACCAGATTACTTTAGTAGATTGATATCTTGGCAAAGTATTTATTAAATATTTCTGAAAATATGGTTACAACTCAAGCTACGGACCGAAGCCACAACCAGATTACTTTAGAAGATCGATATTAGGCAACTTATTTACTAGCTATTTGTGAGATTATGGTTACATCTCAAGCTACGAACCAAAGCCACAACCAGATTGCTTTAGAAGATCGATATCTAGGCAAAGTATTTACTAAATATTTCTGAAAATATGGTTACAACTCAAGCTACGAACCGAAGCCACAACCAGATTACTTTAGAAGATCGATATCTAGGCAAAGTATTTACTAAACATTTGTGAAAATATGGTTACATCTCAAGCTACGAACCGAAGCTACAACCAGATTACTTTAGAATGTCAGTATCTAGGCAAATTACTTATTAAACATTTGTTACAATATCTTATATCAATGTGTTTAATTACCCCTCCCACCTGTTTATAGCTAAGTGTCTCTTTCTTTATCAAGTAGTAATACTATATGAATTATTTTTATTAGGTTATGGAATGGTTAGTTTGCCGGCTTATGGGGCTGAGGTACTGTGGTTCGCATCGCATTACCGCCAAATAAAATAAAAAGGAATCCGCACTTTGTGGTCGTAGATGCGTTATAAGAGTGACGGTTAAATTTCATTTTTCCTTATGACGAGAGTAGCCCAAGAGTTGGTAGTGGGTGATGATGACCAGTTGCTCTCCCTCTAATATATCACTTCCAAACTAGGGACGGCTAGCGCAATTAGCCCTCGTGTAGCTTTACGCGAAATCCAATGAACAAACGAAATTCTTAAAGGAAGATCGAAGCCCATTTAACCAGACCAACCAACTAGCTAGTGTTATAGTTTAACCAGACCGACCAACGAGCTAGTGTTATGGTTTAATCAGACCGACCAGCTAGCTAGTGTTATGGTTTAACCAGACCGACCAACGAGCAAGTGTTATGGTTTAACCAGACCGACCAGCTAGCTAGTGTTATGGTTTAACCAGACCGACCAACGAGCTAGTGTTATGGTTTAACCAGACCGACCAGCTAGCTAGTGTTTTGGTTTAACCAGACCGACCAACGAGCTAGTG
>NW_013667987.1:56761-57639 GCF_000517525.1 Limulus polyphemus | reverse complement strand
ACGTATTACATGGACTTACTTTACTGTATTACAGATTATGTGCAGTCTTATCATGATACGTATTACATGGACTTACTTTACTGTATTACAGATTATATGCAGTTTTATCATTATACGTATTACATGGAGTCACTTTACTGTATTACAGATTATATGCAGCTAGCTAGTGTTATGGTTTTTGAAGATTTCGACCTCAATTCGTTAAGCTATTCTGATCTCTTTGGTGGCGGCCCCTTGTGATTAGGGTGTGCACTTTTATACTTTTGAAGAGCAACAACTTCTTTTACAAAAGGTAAATCTGACATTCAAAAACTATTGCATCAACTCAATTTTCTTTTTACGACTTTAAACTGGAACATGAGGTTAATAAAAGTTCTAAACCAGATGCATTCATTATTTACTCATCACATTTTACATCTGTATCTGTTTCAAACCAATTACGATGAATCTTATTCATGATTATTCTTGATTAACAATAAGCTTTTAAAGGTAGTGATAGAAGCTTCTTTTCTGCAGTAACTTCTTGGACAAGGACAGAAGAATGAGGACAGCAAAACACTTTGGATAAAAGCCAAATAAAGTAGCAGGCTTTGGTTGGGGAATTTCCAGGTAATGGAACGGAGAAGCCCCCTCCAGCTGACCAGCGCTTCTATATATAATCTTTAATATAGTAAAGTGACTCCATGTAATACGTATCATGGTAAGACTGAATATAATATGTAATATACTAAAGTAAGTCCATGTAATACGTATCATGATAAAACTGCATATAATCTGTAATATAGTAAAGTGACTCCATGTAATACGTATCACGATAAGACTGGTCGGTCTGGTTAAACCATAACACTAGCTAGCTGGTCGGTCTGGTTAAACCATAA
>NW_013667987.1:50366-55761 GCF_000517525.1 Limulus polyphemus | reverse complement strand
GCATATAATCTGTAATATAGTGAAGTGACTCCATGTAATACATGACATGATAAGACTGCATATAATGTGTAATACAGTAAAGTAAGTCCATGTAATACGTATCATGATAAAACTGCATATAATCTGTAATACAGTAAAGTAAGTCCATGTAATACGTATCATGATAAGACTGCATATAATCTGTAATATAGTGAAGTGACTCCATGTAATACATGACATGATAAGACTGAATATAATCTGTAATATAGTAAAGTAAGTCCATGTAATACGTATCACGGTAAGATTGCATATAATCTGTAATACAGTAAAGTGACTCCATGTAATACGTATCATGATAAAACTGCATATAATCTGTAATACAGTAAAGTAAGTCCATGTAATACGTATCACGATAAGACTGCATATAATGTGTAATACAGTAAAGTAAGTCCATGTAATACGTATCATGATAAGACTGCATATAATGTGTAATATAGTAAAGTGACTCCATGTAATACGTATCACGATAAGACTGCATATAATGTGCAATACAGTAAAGTAAGTCCATGTAATACGTATCACGGTAAGATTGCATATAATCTGTAATACAGTAAAGTAAGTCCATGTAATACGTATCATGATAAAACTGCATATATTCTGTAATATAGTAAAGTGACTCCATGTAATACGTATCACGATAAGACTGCATATAATGTGCAATACAGTAAAGTAAGTCCATGTAATACCTATCATGATAAGACTGCATATAATGTGTAATACAGTAAAGTAAGTCCATGTAATACGTATCACGGTAAGATTGTCTTATCATGATACGTATTACATGGACTTACTTTACTGTATTACAGATTATATGCAGTTTTATCATTATACGTATTACATGGAGTCACTTTACTGTATTACAGATTATATGCTGCATATAATCTGTAATATAGTGAAGTGACTCCATGTAATACATGACATGATAAGACTGCATATAATGTGTAATACAGTAAAGTAAGTCCATGTAATACGTATCACGGTAAGATTGCATATAATCTGTAATACAGTAAAGTAAGTCCATGTAATACGTATCATGATAAAACTGCATATAATCTGTAATACAGTAAAGTAAGTCCATGTAATACGTATCACGATAAGACTGCATATAATGTGTAATACAGTAAAGTGACTCCATGTAATACGTATCATGATAAGACTGCATATAATCTGTAATATAGTAAAGTGACTCCATGTAATACGTATCATGATAAAACTGCATATAATGTGTAATACAGTAAAGTAAGTCCATGTAATACGTATCACGGTAAGATTGCATATAATCTGTAATACAGTAAAGTGACTCCATGTAATACGTGTCATGATAAAACTGCATATAATGTGTAATACAGTAAAGTGACTCCATGTAATACGTATCACGATAAAACTGCATATAATCTGTAATACAGTAAAGTGACTCCATGTAATACGTATCATGATAAAACTGCATATAATGTGTAATACAGTAAAGTGACTCCATGTAATACGTATCATGATAAGACTGCATATAATGCGTAATACAGTAAAAGTGACTCCATGTAATACGTATCACGATAAGACTGCATATAATGTGTAATACAGTAAAGTAAGTCCATGTAATACGTATCATGATAAGACTGCATATAATCTGTAATATAGTGAAGTGACTCCATGTAATACATGGCATGATAATACTGCATATAATCTGTAATATAGTAACATGCCTCACGGTGAATTGGCTGTAAAGAACCTGCTGCACGGTGAAATGGCTGTATAGAACCTGCTGTACGGTGAAGTGGCTGTATAGAACCTGCTACACGGTTAGGTGGCTGTATAGAACCTGCTACACGGTGAAGTGGCTGTATAGAATCTGCTACACGGTGAAGTGGCTGTATAGAACCTGCTAAACGGTTAGGTGGCTGTATAGAATCTGCTACACAGTGAAGTGGCTGTATAGAACCTGCTACACGGTGAAGTGGCTGTATAGAACCTGCTGTACGGTGAAGTGGCTGTATAGAACCTGCTACACGGTGAAGTGGCTGTATAGAACCTGCTACACGGTGAAGTGGCTGTATAGAACCTGCTAAACGGTTAGGTGGCTGTATAGAACCTACTGTACAGTGAAGTGGCTGTATAGAATCTGCTACATGGTGAAGTGGCTGTATAGAACCTGCTACACGGTTAGGTGGCTGTATAGAATCTGCTGCACGCTTTGCGGGAATTAAAATTAATTGGATATCAAGGGTATTTAAGTTAGAAATATAGGTAGTTGTAGGAAGATTTACATTAAAATCAGGGTTGCTGTGCTGGTATTTATGTTTAATATCAAGGTGGCTATGTGGATACTTTTGTTTGATAGCAGAGTATTCGTGAGGATAATTGTAGTAAAAAACCCATAGCATCGAAAAATTTGGTAACTGGCAATCCCCATAAAAGCGCAGGTGGCCTTTTCTTCTTTAGGATAAAGGCAGAAGCCATTGAGAAAGACATTTCGCAAGCACTAGGGTTTTCCTGGAATATTTCCCTACGATTTACTAATGTGGCTGTGGAAACATTTATACTTACATCGGACTGTCTGAGGATATTTCTGTTTAATATCAAAGTGGATGTGTGGATATCCATGCTTATCATCAAGGTAAATGTGGGGATATCTATCCATGTTTATCGTTAGGTGGATGTGTGGGATACCCATGTTTATCATCAAGATGGATGTGGGGATATCCATCATTGTTTATCGTTTGGTAGATGTGGAGATACCCATGTTTATCATCAAGGTAGATGTGTGGATATCCATCCATGTTTATCGTTAGGTAGATGTGGAGATACCCATGTTTATCATCAAGGTGGATGTGTGGATATCCCATCCATGTTTATCGTTAGGTGGATGTGGGGATACCCATGTTTATCATCAAGATGGATGTGAGGATATCCATCAATGTTTATCGTTAGGTGGATATCCATCCATGTTTATCGTTAGGTAGATGTGGAGATACCCATGTTTATCATCAACGTGACTAAAGAAATATTTCTGTTCTCAAGTTTAACAATATAGTTCATGGATACCCTATAGATTGTTCCTCAGTTTAATTCAATTATTATTTAGTTTTACGAAATATCCATGTTGTATTAAGGATTTCAGTTTATTAGTAACAATACTGTGGTATGTGGAGAGAATCATTTTATATAATCCATGTTCTTAGAGATGTTTTAGATATAATAATAGTTGCAAGTTAAATGTAATAAGCAAACATATTACTGGATAAATAAATTTAATGTACTGATTCGCACGTGGCAACGAGAATGTTGTTCTCCTGGTTACAAACTGTTTGAAGTGCGAGATTATCACTCTGGTTCTTCACCTCTTGCTCGAGATTATCACCCTGATTCTTCACCTCTTGCTCGAGATTATCACCCTGATTCTTCACCTCTTGCGAGCACTCATCATAAAACCAAACAACGATGCTCTGTGTTTCAAGCAGAAATAAATTGCAGGATGACCTGCATTAAAAGCTTCTTCCTTTTAATCGGAGAATGGGGCCAAACATCGCTGGGGGGCTACACAATATTCTGTCCTAACCCTTGTCAAATAAAACTGTTTGAAGAAATGGGTCACTTTGAAGTTACCACCCACTTGTCAATGTGTTCATGATGGAAAATTGAGGCTGTAAAGGCAATATTACCAATGAAAAAAAACAGTCGACTCTGAGATTCATAGCCCTTGTAGTTAATCGTTTCTTGCAGTGATTTTATAAACTCCCAGCCACAGTTAACACTTTTACTCCCTTCTACAGTGATTTAACTTTTAGTTCCTGCCACATTTAAAACTATCACTTCCTTGTAGTGGATCGTTTCTTGCAGTGATTTTATAAACTCCCAGCCACAGTTAACACTTTTACTCCCTTCTACAGTGATTTAACTTTTGGTTCCTGCCACATTTAAAACTAACTACAAGGAAGTGATAATCGTTTCTTACCGTGAATTGAACAATACATTCAGTCAAATGAAGGGCTACTTTTAAAGCATAATGGACTTTTTATTTCCGATAAAGTGACAATTATACGACACGTTTAACTCGGTTGTTTGAACAATTTCCTGTTCGTGAAGCATTTACTTTTTCATAATTCAACAATTCTCTCGTCTTTGACACAAAACAGCTATAACAAAATGAAGTATTAATTTTACTTATGTAATTGCAAAATAATCCCCACAGACGCCGCTTGTGATTGGTTGACAAGTCACAATCAATTGGAACAGTTTATATTCACTCAATAAAAATACCTAGTTTCTTGATGGTTGAAGGTTACGTATTGTAACCCATTCTACATGTTTTAGGCATAAGTTATATTTGTTGATGGTTGCAGGTTACCGATTGGAACCGATACTGCATATTTTTGGTATAAGTTCTGATATTGGTTGATGGTTGCAGGTTACGTATTGTAACATATATTGCATATTTTTAGTATAAGTTCTGATATTGGTTGATGGTTGCAAGTTTTGTAACCAATGCTGCATGTTCTTGGTATAAGTTCTGATATTTGTTGATGGTTGAAGATTACGTATTGTAACCGATGTTGCACGTTTTTTGATATAAGGCCTGATACTTGTTGATGGTTGGAGGTTATTTATTGTAACTGATACTGCATGATGTTATTGGTATAAGTTCTGATATTTGGTGATGGTTGAAGGTTACGTATTGTAACCGATGTTGCACGTTTTTTGATATAAGGCCTGATACTTGTTGATGGTTGGAGGTTATTTATTGTAACTGATACTGCATGATGTTATTGGTATTAGATCTGATATTTGGTGATGGTTGAAGGTTACGTATTGTGACCGATTCTACATGTTTTTGCTCTGAGTGCTGATATTTGTTGATGGTTGTAGTTTACACAATGCAACCGATGCTGCTCGTTTTTGGAATAAGGCCTTATGTTTGTTGACGGTTGCAGGTTAGCTGGTGCATCCTATGCCGTAGATTTTTGGTATAAGTTGTGGCAGAAGTTGCATGTTAGCTGCTGTAACTGATGCTACATATTTTTGATATAAGTTCTGATATTTCTTGATGTTTGAAGGTTACGTACTGCATTTTCTTGGTATAACTTCTGGTATTTTTTTATGGTTGAAGGTTATTACGTATCGTAACAGATACCTCATATTTTCGGTATAAGTTCTGATATATGTTAATGGTTGTAGGTGATTAATTTTAACCGACGTTACTTGTTTTTGGCGTAAGGTCGGATATTTGTTGATGGTTACAGGTTATTCATTGTAACGGATACTGCATGTTTTTTATATATGTTCTGATATTTGTTGATGATTACAGGTTATTCATTGTAACGGATACTGCATGTTTTTTATATATGTTCTGATATTTGTTGAT
>NW_013667987.1:44301-49458 GCF_000517525.1 Limulus polyphemus | reverse complement strand
CAACTCAACAAACCAGAGCCAGAAACAGACAGCATGTCCTGTAACCAACTCAACAAACCAGAGCCAGAAACAGACAGCACATCCTGTACACAGCTAAACAAACCAGAGCCAGAAACAGACAGCACGTCCTGTGTGCAACTCAACAAACCAGAGCCAGAAACAGACAGCGCGTCCTGTAACCAAACTCAACAAACCAGAGCCAGAAACAGACAGCATGTCCTGTAACCAACTCAACAAACCACAGCCAGAAACAGAAGTTAATAAGACAAATCAACTTTGAATATCAAAAACTGGTAGTGATAACAGATTAACTAAACAAGAAAAACCGACTCCGAATACCAAAACTGGTAGTGAAGTCTTCAAGGCAAATCAGCTTTCAATACCCAAACTGTTAATTATAACAGATTAACTAAACAAGAGAAACCAGCTTTCAATGACAAAGCTGGTAGTGATAACAGATTAACTCAATAAAAAAAATGGTATCGAATACCTAAAACTGGTTGTGATAATAGATTAACTCAACAAGAAAACAGGCTTCGAATACAAAAAGTGGTAGTGATAACCAGCTTCTCTGGTATAATCTGGTGTTTCTTTGCCATGTAGTAGTAAGTTGCTGTTGTAATTATGATATATCATCGGTGAGTCAGCGGTAGGCTTACGGAGTTCAAACGTTGGTGGTCAGAGATGAGATTACCCACTGTGTGGTTTTAAAACAAACAAACGGGCTTGGTAGTTGGGGCGTTCGACTCACAATCTTCGGGTCGCGGTTTCGAATTCCGTTACTGAACATGCTCGCCCTGGGGGCGTTATAAAGTGAAGAGCAATTCCAGTTTTCGTTGGTAAATAGTAGCCCAAAAGATGGCGGTGGGCAGTGTTTACTAGCTACCTTCCCTCTAGTTTATCACTTATATAGAAATCCCTCGCGTAGCTTTTCACGAAATTCAAACAAAAAGAAAAAAGCAAATGTACAATATATTTCTTATCTAATTCAGTTAGGTCAGTTTATGAGTAGTCACGACCAATTTGCATTATATTAACAACTTATCGAACAACGGTCACGTCACCTTTATCCTTCTCCCTCTGTTGCTATGACAACAGCCCACAATATATCAAATAGTGAATACGCCATCGTTACCCTTCTTCTTATATCTCCGTTGCTATGACAACGTCTCGCGGAAGCTAAAGGGCACGAAGCGTGAAAGTGCGGGCATCACTTTGGCAAGTAGGTGGGAGTGCAGGGCAGGGTGTGTCCAGAGGAGGCCCCGGATGCAGGGTGGGTAGATATCAATATGGCTGACTACTTTGACTGCTCCTTACGTGGTTTACTCGTGATGCCTCCTTCTAGTGTTTAGAGAACCATTATGGATTATTACCAGTATATAACAGAGGTAAGTGTTAAATGTTTGTTTATAATAACACTTGCTTTATCAGTCATCATTTCAGTCGCTACCGTGTTGCCCGGTCACTCGTCTTGCCTCCAGCAGTATTTCTGACGTTTCGACAGGAATAGCCACTCTCGTCACGTTTGTTCAAAACCAGATCTAGGGAAGTGTTGTTTATACAATTATTTTTGCCAGGAACTCGCTTTATCTGATATAAATGGTAATTTACTAGATATCACAGGTCGATATATATTTTCTCTTTCGGAGCCGTGTTTAGAACCAAATAGTTTTAATCACTGCTAGAGATATGGAATTAGGGCTAGTTTCGTGAAGCAATTAGGCAATTAGAATTATTTTACATAATTTGTTTGGTACTACTTCTGCAAGGCTTCTCTTTTTAAAGTTGTAAAAATTAAAATATGAAAAGAGCTTTAAAAAACAAGACCTCTATATCTAACGGCGTACAGTAAGGTGTATCTACCCCGTGGTTGCAATGGGCTTCTCCCGACTCCGCCCCTGATTGATGTAATGTTCCACTGAACACGAATCTGACGACCTGCTGCCGCTCTCTTGCAGATACGTGTACATGCTGCGTTAAGAAAAGATCCGGGTGCTCATTGTCCACTTCTTCATGACTATTGATTAGAGAGAGTGTAAAGGCTGGATATCAAACCAATCCAGAAACTGTAGTATCGTTTAGTTCATTATACGTTTATTTATATCGATACAAAGAATACTGAATATCAATTAATCGAACCTCCAAGATTGTACATCAACATTTAACATCATGTTTGACATATTTTTTGTACATCAACATTTAACGTCATGTTTGACATGCCAGAAAGTCTTTCTTGTACGTCAACATTTAACGTCATGTTGGACATGCCAGAAAGTCTTTCTTGTACGTCAACATTTACGTCATGTTGGACATGCCAGAGCATGTTAAAGTGCTACCGGTTTTCGAGCTGGTTACAGGACATGCTAACTTAACAATACAAACCAGCTTTGAATAACAACAACTGGTAGTTATAACAGATTAACTCAACAATACAAACAAGCTTTGATTACCAAAAGTGCTAGTGATAGCAAATTAACTCATCAAGTAAAATCGGCATCGAATATAAAAACTGGTAGTGATAACAGATTAACTCAACAATACAAACCAGCATTGATTACCAAAACTGGTAGTGATAGAAAATTAACTTAATAAAAAAACTGGCTTTGAATACATAAAACTGGTAGTGATAACAGATTAATAACAATAACTGGCAGTGATAACAAATTAACTCAACCAGACAATCTAGCTTTGAATAACAATAATTGGTAGTGATAACAGATTAACTAAGTAAGAAAAACCAGCATTGATTACCAAAAAGTGGTAGTGATGACAGATTAAATCTTCAAGACAAATCAACTTTCAATGCCAAAAATGGTAGTGATACAGATGAACTAAACAAGAGAAACCAGCTTTCAATGACAAAGCTGGTAGTGATAATAGAATAACTCAACAAGAAGAACCAGCTTCGAATATAAATACTGGTAGTAATAACATATTAACTCAATAAAAAAACTGGCTTCGAATACTTAAAACTGGTAGTGATAACAGATTAACTCAACAATACAAACCAGCTTTGAATAACAACAACTGGTAGTTATAACAGATTAACTCAACAATACAAACCAGCTTTGAATAACAACAACTGGTAGTTATAACAGATTAACTCAACAATACAAACCAGCTTTGAATAACAACAACTGGTAGTTATAACAGATTAACTCAACAATACAAACCAGCTTTGATTACCAAAAGTGCTAGTGATAGCAAATTAACTTAATAAAAAAACTGGCTTTGAATACATAAAACTTGTTGTGATAACAGATTCTTTGGATATCAATAACTGGTAGTTATAACACATTAACACAACAAGACAAACCAGATTTGATAACAGATTAATTCAACATGACGAAAGACAATCCAGCTTTTGTGATAAGCTCTAACTGAAAAACTGGTAGTGATAGCAGATTAACTAAACAAGGAAAAACGACTTCGAATACTTAAAACTGGTTGTGATAACAAATAAACTCCACAAGAAAAACCAGCTTCGAATACTTAAAACTGGTTGTGATAACAAATAAACTCAAAAAGGCAAACCAGCTTTGAATAACAATAATTGGTCGTTACAATAGATTAACTCAACAAGACAAACCAGCTTTGAATAACAATAACTGGTAGTGATAACAGATTAACTCAACAAGACAAAAGACAAACCAGCTTTGAATATTAATCACTGGTAGTTATAACATATTAACTCAACAAGACAAACCGGATTTGAATAACAATAACTGGTAGTTATAACAGATTAACTCAACAAGACAAAAGACAAATCAGCTTTGAATATCAATAACTGGTAGTTATAACACATTAACTCAACAAGACAAACCAGCTTTGATTACCAAAAACTGCTATTTTTAGTAGATTAACTCAACAAGAAAAACCGGCTTCGAATACCAACAACTGGTAGTGATAACAGATTAATACAAAAACAACAATAAACAGTTTTGAATAACAATAATTGGTAGTTATAACAGATTATCTCAACAATACAAACCAGCTTTGAATAACAACAACTGGTAGTTATAACAGATTAACTCAACAATACAAACCAGCTTTGGTTACTAAAAAAGTGCTAGTGATAGCAAATTAACTCACCAAGAAAAAATAGGCTTCGAATATAAAAACTGGTTGTGATGACAGATTAAATCTTAAAGACAAATCAGCTTTCAATGCCAAAATTGATAGTGATAACAGATTAACTAAACAAGAAAAACCGGCTTCGAATACCTAATCTGGTAGTAATGACAGATTAAATCTTCAAGACAAATCTGCTTTCAATGCCAAAAGTGTTAGTGAGAACAGATTAACTAAACAAGAGAAACCAGCTTCCAATGACAAAACTGGTAGTGATAACAGAATAGCTCAACAAGAAAAACCAACTTTAAATTCTAAAACTGATAGTGATAAAATATTAATTCAACAATACAAACCCGCTTTGAATAACAATAACTGGCAGTCATTCAGTATCAGTTACGATACGTAACCTGCAAATAACCTGCAAAATATACCAAAAACACGTAGCATTGGTTACAATACGTGTCCTGCAGCCATCTATAACTCTCAGAACTTATGCTGAGAAAACTGAGTATCGATTAAAATGTGTAACCTGCAACCATCAACAAATATCAGAACTTACACTAAAAAGATGTAATATCTGTTACAATAGATAACCTGCAACCATAAAAAATATCAGATTTTATACCCAAACAATGTAGCAGCGCTTACAATCAACCATCAACCAATATCAGAACTTATACCAATAACATGCAGTATCTGTTACACTATATAACCTGCAACCATCAACCAATATCAGAACTTACACTAAAAAGATGTAATATCTGTTACAATAGATAACTTGCAACCATAAAATGTATCAGATTTTATACCCAAACAATGTAGCAGCGCTTACAATCAACCATCAACCAATATCAGAACTTACACTAAAAAGATGTAATATCTGTTACAATAGATAACTTGCAACCATAAAATGTATCAGATTTTATACCCAAACAATGTAGCAGCGCTTACAATCAACCATCAACCAATATCAGAACTTACACTAAAAACATGCAGTATCTGTTACACTATATAACCTGCAACCATCAACCAATATCAGAACTTATACCAATAACATGCAGTATCTGTTACACTATATAACCT
>NW_013667987.1:41511-43716 GCF_000517525.1 Limulus polyphemus | reverse complement strand
TCTGTCTCTGGTTTTTTGAGCTGTGTACAGGATGTGCTGTCTGTTTCTGTCTCTGGTTTTTTGAGCTGTGTACAGGATGTGCTGTCTGTTTCTGACTCTAGTTTATTTAGTTGGTTGCAGGATGTGCTTTCTGTTTCTGGCTCTGATTTGTTGAGTTGTATACAGGATGCACTGTCTGTTTCTGGCTGTGATTTGTTGAGTTGGTTACAGGACATGCTGTTTGTTTCTGGCTCTGGTTTCTTGAGCTGTGTACAGGATGTGCCGTCTGTTTCTGGCTGTGGTTTGTTGAGTTGGTTACAGGACATGCTGTCTGTTTCTGACTCTAGTTTATTTAGTTGGTTGCAGGATGTGCTTTCTGTTTCTGGCTCTGATTTGTTGAGTTGTATACAGGATGCGCTGTTTGTTTCTGGCTGTGGTTTGTTGAGTTGGTTACAGGACATGCTGTTTGTTTCTGGCTCTGGTTTCTTGAGCTGTGTACAGGATGTGCTGTCTGTTTCTGGCTGTGGTTTGTTGAGTTGGTTACAGGACATGCTTTCTGTTTCTGGCTCTGGTTTCTTGAGCTGTGTACAGGATGTGCTGTCTGTTTCTGGCTCTGGTTTCTTGAGCTGAGTACAGGACGTGCTGTCTGTTTCTGGCTCTGGTTTCTTGAGCTGTGTACAGGATGTGCTGTTTGTTTCTGACTCTAGCTTATTGAGTTGGTTACAGGACATGCTGTCTGTTTCTGGCTCTGGTTTCTTGAGCTGTGTAGAGGACATGCTGTTTGTTTCTGACTCTGGTTTGTTGAGTTGGTTACAGGACGTTCTGTCTGCTTCTAGCTCTGGTTTTTTAATAAGGTGCAAAAAGCACTTTCTATTTCTGGCTCTGGTTTATTGAGTTGGTTACAGGACATGCTGTCTGCTTCTAGTTCTGGTTTTTTTAATAAGGTGCAAAAAGCACTGTCTATTTCTGGCTCTGGTTTATTGAGTTGGTTACAGGACGTCTGTCTGTTTTCAATTGACAAGAGGGCTGCCAGGTCTGAATTTTCTGTTTATTTTCCTACTTGTTAAAATAGTTCATGTTAAAATAATTAATTTATTTGTTTGTAGTTAAGCACAAAGCTACACAATGGACTACCCATACTCTTCCCATCATGAGTATCGGAAACTGGGTCCTAGCAGTGTAAATCCTCAGGCATACCACTGTGCCACTGGGGGCAGGACAATTAGTGTAGTCCATAATTTTTTTCAAAAATTTCTGACTTGTTGGATTATTTTATGGTAGGACGAATAGTATATTCCCCAGTGCTGTGACAAATATCTGTATTTTAGAAATATTTTATGCTAAAATTACTATTGTATTACATATTCTTCTGACAAATATCTTTATTTTTAGAACTAGTGTATTCCATACTCTTGTGACAAATCTATGGCTGGTTGTAATATTACATGTCAAGACTACTAGAGTATTTCACACAGAGGTTTGACTTGTAGAAATTATTCATATTGGAGCTTGTAGATCTGGCCATCTTTTTTTCTTACAAAAATGTGATTGTAAATGGTTTGTATTATGTTCTGTTTACCTTTCGGAACCTTTCTGGTTAAACAAGAGTCAATCAGTTTTTATCTTGGACATACCGGTTAAACAAGAGTCAGTTTTTATCTTGGATATTCTGGTTAAACAATAATTAGTTCTTTATCTTGGATATACTGCTTAAACAAGAATTAGTTCTTTATCTTGGATATTCTGGTTAAACAAGAATTAGTCAGTTCTTTATCTTGGATATTCTGGTTAAATGGTTAAACAAGAATTATTCAGTTCTTTATCTTGGATATTTTGGTTAAATGGTTAAACAAGAATTATTTATTTATCTTGAATATACTGGTTAAACAAGAATTAGTCAGTTCTTTATCTTGGATATTCTGGTTAAACAATAATTATTTTTTATCTTGGATATACTGGTTAAACAAGAATTAGTTCTTTATCTTGGGTATACTGGTTAAACAAGAATTATTTCTTTATCTTGGATATTCTGGTTAAACAAGAATTAGTCAGTTTTTTATCTTGGATATACTGGTTAAACAAGAATTAGTTCTTTATCTTGGATATTCTGGTTAAACAAGAATTAGTCAGTTTTTTATCTTGGATATACTGGTTAAACAAGAATTAGTTCTTTATCTTGGATATTCTGGTTAAACAAGAATTAGTCAGTTCTTTATTTTGGATATT
>NW_013667987.1:36041-40511 GCF_000517525.1 Limulus polyphemus | reverse complement strand
TTTGTCAGTTCTTTATCTTGGATATACTGGTTAAACAAGAATCAGTTCTTTATCTTGGATATACTTGTTAAACAAGAATCAGTTCTTTATCTTGGGTATACTGGTTAAACAAGAATTAGTCAGTTCTTTATCTTGTATATTCTGGTTAAACAAGAATTATTTCCTTATCTTGGATATACTGGTTAAACAAGAATTATTTCTTTATCTTGGGTATTCTGGTTAAACAAGAATTAGTTCTTTATCTTGGATATACTGGTTAAACAAGAATCAGTTCTTTATCTTGTATATACTGGTTAAACAAGAATCAGTTCTTTATCTTGTATATACTGGTTAAACAAGAATTAGTTCTTTATCTTGGGTATTCTGGTTAAAGAAGAATTAGTTCTTTATCTTGGATATACTGGTTAAACAAGAATTTGTCAGTTCTTTATCTTGGATATACTGGTTAAACAATAATTAGTTCTTTATCTTGGGTATTCTGGTTAAACAAGAATTAGTTCTTTATCTTGGATATACTTGTTAAACAAGAATCAGTTCTTTATCTTGTATATACTGGTTAAACAAGAATCAGTTCTTTATCTTGTATATACTGGTTAAACAAGAATTAGTTCTTTATCTTGGATATTCTGGTTAAACAAGAATTAGTTCTTTATCTTGGGTATACTGGTTAAACAATAATTAGTTCTTTATCTTGGATATACTGGTTAAACAAGAATCAGTTCTTTATCTTGTATATACTGGTTAAACAAGAATTAGTTCTTTATCTTGGATATTCTGGTTAAACAAGAATTAGTTCTTTATCTTGGGTATACTGGTTAAACAAGAATTAGTTCTTTATCTTGGATATTCTGTTTAAACAAGAATTTGTCAGTTCTTTATCTTGGGTATACTGGTTAAACAAGAATTATTTCTTTATCTTGGCTATACTGGTTAAACAAGAATTAGTCAGTTCTTTATCTTGGATATACTGGTTAAACAAGAATTAGCCAGTTCTTTATCTTGGATATACTGGTTAAATAAAAAGTCAGTCAGTACTTTATCTTGGATATTCTGGTTAAACAAGAATTAGTCAGTTTTTTATCTTGGGTATACTGGTTAAACAAGAATTAGCCAGTTCTTTATCTTGGATATACTGGTTAAACAAGAATTAGTCAGTTCTTTATCTTGGATATTCTGGTTAATAAAAAGTCAGTCAGTACTTTATCTTGGATAAACTGGTTAAACAAGAATTAGTCAGTTCTTTATCTTGGATATTCTGGTTAATAAAAAGTCGGTCAGTACTTTATCTTGGATAAACTGGTTAAACAAGAATTAGTTCTTTATCTTGAAGACACTAGTGAAACAACTTGTGACAGTCAATTTCTCTAATGTATTTATATTCGTGTGTTTGCTGTTGTTAATACGGTTTTTACAGAAAACCCTTAGCGATGGACAATTGTAACTTCTTTGGGATTTACGCCACCTGGTGTGTTTTGTTTCATGTTTTTCCTCAAGTAACGTTTGGATAAGAAGAAATGTTTGTTTCATGTTGGCGACCTTTTTGAACTTGCTTAAGACCTTGAAACGTGCGCACTGGAGTGCATCCGACCTTCACAGCCACGCCCCGTGTCCCCACCCTGGCTTTAGGGTAGAGATGTAGAGCCAACTAATGAGAGGGTAGGTCTTACGCTTCGTCAGCTTTACACGGGGAATCCTGGCACTGGGTGCCTAAAGACGCATTTTGTGTGCCCATGTCCATGTTTGACTGCTGAACGATTTCCTGTAAGCTCCCGAAAACTGTGAGAACTGATAGACAATTTCCTGTAAGCTCCCGAAAACTGTGAGAACTGATAGACAATTTCCTGTAAGCTCCCGAAAACTGTTAGAACTGATAGACAATTTCCCGTAAACTCCTGAAAAGGGTTAGAACTGATAGAAAATTTCCCGTAAACTCCTGAAAAGGGTTAGAACTGATTGACGATTACCTTTGCTTTGAGGTAAGAACAACGTAGTTATTATGATTATTATATCTTTCTTCGTGTTCTTCCATTGTATCTTTGATACCTTAAATGCTGGATAAGCTCATTTATACTTTACACGGAGGGCTAAGCGTGGCCACGTGACTAGTCTGCTCGGACTGCAACTCCAAGGGTTAATGATTCATATCGCTTTTCAACAAAAATGAGCTCCTCGTTTTAAGGCTGTGAGTGCGCTATAAGACTCATGCTCAAATCTCACTATTCAGTCAGATAATAGTTGGCGGCGTGTGCTGTTGACTAGCTCCATTCTCTCTAATAAGCTCAAAATTAGATATGTATAGAGGATCTTAGTATATTGTGTAGCTTTGAGAGAAAAAACTCAAAACATTATGTGTAATGTAATTAATTAAATACCTTACTCTATACAGAAGATTGTTGTTAATAACAACATTGTAATGTAATGGATTGATAACTGACTCTATACAGAAGATTGTTGCAAATAACAACAATATAATGTAATTAATTAAATACCTTACTTTATACAGAATATTGTTACTAATTTACATTATATTGTTCTAATTAAATACCTTACTTTATACAGAAGATTGTTGTTAATAACAACATTGTAATGTAATGGATTGATAACTGACTCTATACAGAAGATTGTTGCAAATAACAACAATATAATGTAATTAATTAAATACCTTACTTTATACAGAAGATTATTGTTAATAACAACATTGTAATGTAATGGATTGATAACTGACTCTATACAGAAGATTGTTGCAAATAACAACAATATAATGTAATTAATTAAATACCTTACTTTATACAGAAGATTGTTGTTAATAATAACATTGTAATGTGTTGGATTGATAACTGACTCTATACAGAAGATTGTTACTAATAACAACAATATAATGTAATTAATTAAATACCTTACTTTATACAGAAGATTGTTACTAATAGCATCATTGTAATGTAATGGATTGATAACTGACTCTATACAGAAGATTGTTACTAATAACAATATATAATGTAATTAATTAAATACCTTACTTTATACAGAAGATTGTTACTAATAACATCATTGTAATGTAATGGATTGAGAACTTACTCTATACAGAAGATTGTTGTTAATAACAACATTCTAATGTAATGGATTGATAACTGACTCTATACAGAAGATTGTTACTAATAACAACAATATAATGTAATTAATTAAATACCTTACTTTATACAGAAGATTGTTACTAATAGCATCATTGTAATGTAATTAATTAAATACCTTACTTTATACAGAAGATTGTTGTTAATAATAACATTGTAATGTGTTGGATTGATAACTGACTCTATACAGAAGATTGTTACTAATAACAACAATATAATGTAATTAATTAAATACCTTACTTTATACAGAAGATTGGTGCTAATAACAACAATATAATGTAATTAATTAAATACCTTACTTTATACAGAATATTGTTACTAATAGCATCATTGTAATGTAATTAATTAAATACCTTACTTTATACAGAAGATTGTTGTTAATAATAACATTGTAATGTGTTGGATTGATAACTGACTCTGTACAGAAGATTGTTACTAATAACAATATATAATGTAATTAATTAAATACCTTACTTTATACAGAAGATTGTTGTTAATAATAACATTGGAATGTAATTAATTAAATACCTTACTTTATACAGAAGATTGTTACTGATAGCATCATTGTAATGTAATGGATTGATAACTGACTCTATACAGAAGATTGTTACTAATAACAATATATAATGTAATTAATTAAATACCTCACTTTATACAGAAGATTGTTACTAATAACAATATATAATGTAATTAATTAAATACCTTACTTTATACAGAAGATTGTTGTTAATAATAACATTGTAATGTAATGGATTGAGAACTTACTCTTTACAGAAGATTGTTACTAATAGCATCATTGTAATGTAAGTAATTAACTGCTGACAGAGTATTAATAAAATCCGTTTTTAGAAGTTGTATCTCAACATGTAATTAGTGTATTATAAAGGGTGAAATATTTTAGTTCCATGTTAGACTTGGTAAGATGTTTGACAGAGGAAAATTGTTCAGTAGCTTAAGTTATCACAGGAAACATCAACTAGTGTCCTAGGCAACCAGCCATGACGACCAGGAAAGATGGTAATACTGACGTTTTGGGGATAATTTTGTGGTTGGTTACTTCACTAAAACAGTATTGTTGTTTTTTTGTTATTTTGAAGTTATGTTTTGGTCAAGTTTGTAACATTAAACTTTATCTAAGCTCATTTTATTAACACTGCTTTTTATAGTCCTTGTGGAGTACACATGATTTGGTTAGTCATGCTGCCTATTTAAAGTCCTTATGGATTATACAAGTTCCTGTTAGTCATGCTGCCTATTTAAAGTCCTTATGGATTATACAAGACCCTGTTAATCATGCTGCCTATTTAAAGTCCTTATGCATTATACAAGTTCCTGTTAAGTC
>NW_013667987.1:28257-35041 GCF_000517525.1 Limulus polyphemus | reverse complement strand
CATCTGTTAATATGTAGTGAAACTGGAGACGTGTTTCTATATTACATCTGTTAATATGTAGTGAAACTGGAGACGTGTTTCTATATTACATCTGTTATTATGTAGTGTGACTGGAGCCGTGTTTCTATATTACATCTGTTAACATGTAGTGTGACTGGAGACGTATATTACATCTGTTAATATGTAGTGAAACTGAAGACGTATATTACATCTGTTAATATGTAGTGTGACTGGAGACGCATATTATATCTGTTAACATGTAGTGAAACTGGAGACGTGTTTCTATATTACATCTGTTAATATGTAGTGTGACTGGAGACGTGTTTCTATATTACATCTGTTAATATGTAGTGTGACTGGAGACGTGTTTCTATATTACATCTGTTATTACATCCATTCCTGAACCCAGACACAGTATCAAATGATATATGATTTATTTCGTGAACCAAAAAAAGAAGGTTTCTTCTGATATTTGGTTTGGCCATCATTCATGAATCCCAAATATGGTAACACCTAATATGGTTTTTCTTTTTTTTTCCTCCGGACGTGGTTACAATTATTTTATTTTTCAAAACAGAACAAACTCTGCAAACATACAAGGTACTTTTCGTTGTTGTTTTGCTTCTTCAAGAAAACACAAGAATCATTATTTAACACTGCACAGGCAAGTTAAAGAAATTTATAATATTGTAGTTGAAAAAAACCCTGCTACAAAATAATTTGGTCTTAACTTCAAATGATTCAGCAGCTCTTACTATACTGTTACGTCTCCGTTTGTTAATTAACTTTCCGTAACTTCGTTCCGACGAAACTTTAGCGACACAAGTCCTTACTTAATAAAACTGGTTTATTCTTTCTGAATATAAATTCACGATACACTTGATTTCAACATTCGCGCTAATACAAAAGCTATAACGAACGTTAACTTCAACAATACTTTCTCACTGCAGATCAATTACTCACTACCTACACATATTGTTGTCCCCGTCACGTTGTGAGCGTCTTATTTATATACCAGAAAAACATATATCTAGTAATCTCATGACAATTCACGAAGGTACAAGATATTTCCAGAAAGCAGGGGGCGTGACACTAGTCACGTGACTTCGCTGACGCAACAATACTTAATGATCACTTTGAGTAGACTCACAGAGAATGAATTAATCGTGGACTTTGGCTAGAGCTCACAAAAAGTACGTGCACTGCATTTATGTAGAGATCTTATTACACGGTCCGTAATGTTAATATATTATAACGTTTATATCAGTTACAACTGAGCCAGTAATGTTAATAAACTGGCAAGTTGTTGATAGTTATAGTTGAGTCGGTAATGTTAATATACTGTCAAATCGTTGATAGTTGCATTTGAGTCAGTAATGTACACTATTAAGTTTTGTAAACAGCGGGACCAAACTATCCAGGTGGACTCGGGGTGGTCCAGGGCGTGTCATTATCTATATTGTGTAGTCCACTATCTAAGGAGGGTAAAAGTCGATCACCCAGGCTGATGGGGTCTAGGAGTAGGTGAACGTGAATCCAGTGTCAGATTTGTGCCTCTTTATATGAAACTATGTTCACATCTTATCACACGTACTCATATCACCGGTCTTGTCTTGTCATTGTTTCTTCGGGCACCCTTCCATAGGATAGCTATAGAACTAATTGGGGGATAATAAAGGAGTTGGATCGGTAATTGGGACCTCTGTAAATCATGAGAGGGGGGCTTTGAACCCCACATCGGAGCACGCGGGTATTTTATGCTAGAAATATAAAGTTATTGAAGTATAAACAATCTTTAATCTAATACAAAATTTAACATCTACTCTGCAAACAGGTTTGTTAAATATTCGCTTCTCGTACGAATCACTAATCATTTCCCATATTAAGTTTTGAGAAACCACTGCGTTTAAATTCCCTGCGTTTGAGGACTTTTGTTAGAGCTGTAATTACATAGCTTAATTCAGATTACAGAAGAATTACTTGTTTAACATTCAAACTGCGTGTGAGGACTTTTGTTAGAGCTGTAATTGCATAGCTTAATTGAGATTACAGAAGAATCACTTACTTGTTTAACAATTAAACTGCGTGTGCATCAAACGCTTCTCTAAAAATAATTTAAAAATAAATAAAGTGCATGAAACAATGTTAGAATTTTAGTGGTATCCTGTACATTCAAGATGTTTAGTAAAACGTTCGGCGTAATTTGAATAATATTTTTCTATTCTTTTTCGGTGTTAATCGGGGGTTTAATATTCTGTTTAGAAAGAATTAATTAGACTTCTGTTATTTTTAAAACTTTTCAGATTGTTTAGTGTTCTCTTTAGAAAGTGTTAATCAGATCGTTTAGTGTCCTCTTTGGAAAATGTTAATATGATCTTTTTGTGTCCTCTTTGGAAAATGTTAATCCGATCTTTTAGTATTCTCTCTCTGGAAAATCTTAATGTTTCAGTGTTCTCTTTAGAAAATGTTAATAAGATATTTTAGTCTTCTTTTAAGAAAGTGTTAATCATACGTTTTAATATTCTTTTTGGAAAATGTTTATTAGGCGTTTAGTGTTATATTTAAAGATGTTAGTCAGATTTTTATTGTTCTTTTTATAATATATTAATGGGACGTTTTAGTGATTCTTTAGAAAAAATGTTGGTCAAATATTTCAGCGTGACCTTTAAAAGTGTTGTCAGTTGCAGTTTTTCTCTTTAAGAAGTTCAATTTAAAATTTAATAGTCAGATTTTAGTGTTCAGACATTTTGGTCTGTTATTAACAAAAATCTCTTCATATGTCAAAACTAAGGTTTATGTTAACGAAACCTGCTGTAGAATTATAAATAGCTCATGGTAACAAGAAGCTTTTCTTAGAAATACATTCTCTACTTTTAAACATGTATTTTCTGGCTTTAAAACGTGTGCTGTTCTGTTTGTTATTCAGTTACTTAGCAGAAACTTCGTCCTCTTAATTAAGACATCATTTAACCACATCGATCAATACTGTAATAATAATTGCCTAACTATAACTTAAGTAGACCTCTCTTCTGCTGCGCGTGCTGAAGAGTCACGAACATGAGTTGAACGGTGGGCAAATCGAAAGGATGGGAACTGTTTTTTGAATATTTTGTTTAATGTGTTTACTAGCATGGCTGTCCTCTAGATAGTTGAATAAAGGGCGTTAAATCTTTCAGGTGGGTGTGGAGCTCCGAAAACAGTTTGCATCTCAGGTTTCTGAAGAAACCACTTCTCTGAAGGTAGATGCATGGAAACAATGTACATTTACCCCACCTGAGTCCATTGTTGTGGTTATGTCGAGGGTGTGTTCTGACACCACCACTTCTACCGACATTTTATATCAATTCAAGGAAACTTTCATATTGTTGTTTCTATGTAAGTCGTTCCAATTAAACTACGTCACTCCAGCTGTGCTAAGGTATTTCGAATAAACTCAGGTTTCGTTACCATCACCTGCACGAATCCTTGTTACGGGTACCTGTTACCATCGCCTGCATATATCATTGTCACGGGTACCTGTTCTGTACTAAACTAGAGAAGTATACGTCTTTTCTTTTTTATTTAATTCTAAACCCTTTACTTTACTCATTATGATATAAAACAAAAATATAAATGTTGACTATTTCATATTATATGAAACGCAAAACGATTACTTTAACGTGAAAACTGCTAGTTACGCCTAATAAACTGTTATCCATTACTTATGTTAAATAAAACTGATAAACGACTATCCACTACAAAAGTTGTTGAAAGTTAAGAACCAGCATCTAATACAGAATGGAACACAACATAGTGAAGGGTAGAGAGTAGACTAACATCTAATACAGAATGGAACACAACATAGTGAAAGGTAGAGAGTAGACCAACATCTAATACAGAATGGAACACAACATAGTAAAAGGTAGAGAGTAGACCAACATCTAATACAGAATGGAACACAACATTGTGAAGGGAGGAGAGAGTAGACTAATATCTAATACAGAATGGAACACAACATAGTGAAGGGTAGAGAGTAGACCAACATCTAATAAAGAATGGAACAAAACATAGTGAAGGGTAGAGAGTAGACCAACATCTAATACAGAATGGAACAAAACATAGTGAAGGGTAGAGAGTAGACCAACATCTAATACAGAATGGAACAAAACATAGTGAAGGGTAGAGAGTAGACCAACATCTAATACAGAATGGAACACAACATAGTGAAGGGTAAAGAGAGACAGAATTAATTCTAACACAGGTATTACCAAGATACAATAATATCTTTATGTAACTTATTCTTTCATGGAAAATACATGTTGATAACCGAGTGCATCTCTTGATCTGCATGTGCCCGCCAGACGAACGTTCCATATTGTTTATCAGTGATCTTTATTCATCCAACCTACCAACTAGTGGTCTGTTCTTCGAGACTTCCTTTTTCTATCCAAGCTTGTTCAGGAACATTATGCAGTAATGTGACAGTAACAGAGAACAGTGTTGTTTTTAATTTCAGTGTCTGTACATTTTGGAACTAAAATACATTAAACAAATGAAATTAATGCCGAATATAATTTTTGCTAAAAGTGGGATATTTAGATGTTTTACTACAATATATTCAACAAGTGCTGTTAACATGAAACAGCCCTTATGTCTTGTCAAAGTGTCTCTACATGTTTTCATTATATTATATTGAACATGCAATAGTAAAGTGGAATTGTGCATTTGTTAAGTGTAGTTCTCTACATGTCTGTAGTTTTAATTACAGTATGGATTGGATAAGTGACAGTAAAGTGGAATAGTGTTTTTGTTAACTGTAGTGTCTCTACATGACTTTACTTGTTTTAATAAGTTTTATTAATGTATTGTTTAGAAAAGTGAGAGTAACATGGAATAGTTCTTTTGTTGTGTACAATGTTTTAAGTTATTTTAAAAAGTTTTAATTACAGTACAGATTGAACAAGTGACAGTAAAGTGGAATAGTGCTTTTGTTTACTGTAGTGTCTTTACTTGTTTTAATAAGTTAATGGGAATTTGTTACACACCACCAAATGATACTGATGAAATTAGTTAATGAAGTCATAATTATGGGTGATTTTAATTCAGGGCATATAGATTGGGAAATTCTAGAGTCAAACCATGAGGGAGAAAGGTTTTGGAAACTGTTCAGGATTCCTTTCTTCACCAATTAGTTAAGGAACCAACTATAAACAATGCTATTTTAGGTTTGTTGTTAACTTCAAATATAGAAATGATTGAGAGGGTGGAAATTGGGGAACAGCTGGGTGCATGTGATCATTGCTCTGTTGGGTTCAATGTTTTGCTGCATATGGAGATAAGGAATAATGATATTTTGGTTACAAATTTCAAAAAAGCAAATTTTAAAAGGATGCGACAAGAATTATCTGTTGTGAATTGGGCAGCTGAATTATTTGGAGACACTGATCAGATGTAGAAAATTTTTAAAGATAAATTTTTAAACATATTCCTTATAGAAAGAAAAGGGTTACTACAACTATAAAACCAGGTTGGTTCACAAAAACTTTAAGAGATAAAATTAAAGAAAAGCATCATAAATTTAAGAAATTTAAATTGACTGGTATGACAGGAGATTTAGAAGATTATAGAAGATCAAGAAAGTTGGCGAAACAAGAAATTAGGACATCAAATAGTATGTATGTACGAGAAAAGGTTGGCTGAAAATGTAAAATTAACAGTAAGGATTTCTTTAAATACATTAAGGGTAAACAAAATGACAGGATGGGGATAGGTCCCTTGAGGGTTAATAAAGGAAGGCTCATATCTAATGATTATGAGATGGCTGGGTTATTAAATTCTGCTCTTTTTTCTTTGGTTTTCACAATTGAAGATTTAGGCAGTATTTCACATCTTGAACAATTGATAAATGGAAACAAGATCAAACAAGATGACTGCATTACTTCTGATCTGGTTAAGAAAAAAATTGGGAAGTTTAAAAAACGATAAGTCTCCTGGGCCAGATAATATTTCCCCAAGGGTTTTGAAGGAGGTTAAAGATTTGATACGTGAGCCACTTACTACTATTTCTTTTCAGTCCTTGAACAGTGGGCAGGTACTAGAGGATGGGAAGTTAGCTAATGTAACTCCTCTTTTCAAGGGAGGTGATAAAAATTATCCCAGTAATTATAGACCCATTAGTCTTACATCAGTTGTGGGAAAAGTTTTAGAAAGTTTGTTAAAAGATGCTTTGCAAAGTCATTTAACAAAGTTTAGAATTTTATTGGATAGTCAACATAGTTTCATTACGGAAAAATCTTGCTTTACAAATCTTTAACATTCTTTGAAAAGGTTACTATTTATGTAGATGAGGGTAAGGGTGTAGAGTTGGTGTATCTGAATTTTCAGAAAGCATTCGAGAAGGTGCTACATAAAAGGCTTGCAAAAATATCTCTGTTGGTGTGGGGGATAAATTAGCAAATTGGACAAAAGTGTGGCTGGATGGATGAAAGCAGAGGGTTGTTACAAGTGGAATTCAATCAAATTGGATTAATGTCACAAGGGGGTACCTCAGGGCTCAGTCTTAGGACCTTTGCTCTTTTTGATTTACATCAATGACATAGATGAAGGAATAGTCAACAAACTACTTAAATTTGTAGATAATATTAAGGTCTTGGTTGTTGCTAGCTGTGAAGAGGATGCTGCTGATTTACAAAAGGATTTAGATTGTTCAGTGAGTTGGGAAATAAATGGCAGATGGGTATTAATTATAATAAGTGCAAGATAATACATGAGGGTTATCATAATTTAAATTATAAATATAATTTGG
>NW_013667987.1:19511-27303 GCF_000517525.1 Limulus polyphemus | reverse complement strand
ATATATATATATATATAGGATTTTTATTTATATATATACATTATAAGTATTTTGTCACTCCTAAGGCCATTTAGAGGGAAGGGGCAGCAGGGCCATTTGGCCCGGCATGAAGCCTAGAAGGGGCCTCAAATTTAGACACTTATTTGTTTTTTGCATTTGTTAAATTTCATGACTTGTTTTTATTTGCCTTCCAATCAGACCAAAATGTGACACACACTGTCAGCTTAGAAATGCAAATTATATATACAAATTAAATATTCAAATTATGTTTCACTTCTTTTGGGCTAATGATTGTCTTATTTTGTTTTCATGTGTCATCATTTTTTATTTTCACTATAGCCACGGGCCTCAAAAGATAGAAGTGGCCCGGTCCTCTCTGAGAGGGCCTTGTCACTCATGTACTAAGTTAAATACGATACTTTCGTAATAACGCAGCTTTCTAGTTTCTACTAACTGTAGGCTTATAGTATGCTCTGCTAATTAGTAATTTATTTAATTGCTTTCAGGATTGTATTTTTCAGTTATTTGAATAGGCTAAAAAACGCAATAACTATAGAGAAAACGATGTAGGCTTATTACACGTTAGGACTACTTCACCTTCGTTTCTACGGTGTTATACAGTCGACGTTCTTTCGTGTCGAATCTTTTTTGCAATGCAGATAATGTTTTTTTTTGTTGTTGTTGTTAAGGTTACTATACGATAAATTTTAACTCTTATCATAAATTACTGACGTCTATCTTAGATTAAAGACAGGATTTCATAGGGCTAATTCTAATTAGGCTAGGGTTGCATTGGAATGAAAATAGTTGTGCTTGCTCGTAAACTGAGCAGGTTTATTAGGCCTCTTTGTAACAAATTACCGCGGCTTCAGAGCAAAGTCAGATAAGATCTTTACGAGCCGCTATTTTGTCACATGAAGTAAAGACATTTGGCTGCTAATCCACAAATAAAGATACGACTTTCTTTTGTCGTAAACCTACTAGTACATTTGTCAAACTATACACTTAATTGGTTATTAAGCCTAGGATTGAAATGGACTTCGTTTCTGTGGGCATTGTGTGCAACTGGCTGATAGTAGAGAACTATTGCCGTGATTATCATTTGAACTAACAGTTAATCTTACAAGATATTGGAACAGGTTTTGTTTGTTTATTACACTAGAGATAAACTCTGGAATAAATATAATGCTTTAATTAAATATTAAAAGTACATGATTAAAAATATAGTAACAAAATTAAAATATCAACATTCATTGCCAAACAGTTTAATCTTGCATAAACAGAAAAATTTAGAAAACAAATCTGATAAAATATCCAACGTGAATACGTCGACATAAAACCTTGAGTGTTTTTACAGAAAGAATTAAGATCAGACAAAATCTTTGTGATTCCTTTAAAAGTTTACCAGTTGATTTCACAACTCCACAGTAGCCTGATTAGAGCCTTTAATAATTCCATTCTACTAGTGCTCTTAGTGGTGAGTTAAAGAACATTCAAAGTTTTGTTCTACGAGTACTCCTAGTGGTGAATTAAAGGACATTCAGAGTTTTCTTCTACTAATACTCATAGTGGTGAATTAAGACACATGAAGAAGTTTGTGCTACTAGTACTCCTAGTGATGAATTTAAAGGACATTCAGAGTTTGTTTTACTAGTACTCCTAGTGGTGAATTAAAGGACATTCAGAGTTTTCTTCTACTAATACTCATAGTGGTGAATTAAGACACATGAAGAAGTTTGTGCTACTAGTACTCCTAGTGATGAATTAAAGGACATTCAGAGTTTTGTTTTACTAGTACTCCCAGAGGTGAATTAAAAACATTCAGAGTTTTCTTCTACTAATACTCATAGTGGTGAATTAAAGGACATTCAGAGTTTTGTGCTACTAGTACTCCTAGTGATGAATTAAAGGACATTCAGAGTTTTGTTTTACTAGTACTCCTAGAGGTGAAATAAAGAACATTCTGAGTTTTATGCTACTAGTACTCCTAGTGGTGAATTAAAGGACATTCAGAGTTTTGTGCTACTAGTTCTCCTAGTGGGGAATTAAAAAACATTCTGAGTTTTGTGCTACTAGTACTCCTAGTGGTGAATTAAAGGACATTAAGAAGTTTTTCCACTAGTACTCCTAGTGGTGAATTAAAGGACATTCAGAGTTTTGTGCTACTAGTACTCCTAGTGGTGAATTAAAGGACATTCAGAGTTTTGTTTTACTAACACTCCTAGTGGTGAATTAAAGGACATTCACAGTTTTATTCTACTAACACTCCTAGTGGTGAATTAAAGGACATTAAGAAGTTTTTCTACTATTACTCCAGTGGTAAATTAAAGGACATTCAGAGTTTTGTGCTACTAACACTCCTAGTGGTGAATTAAAGGACATTCAGAGTTTTGTTCTACTAACACTCCTAGTGGTGAATTAAAGAACATTCAGAGTTTTGTTTTACTAACACTCCTAGTGGTGAATTAAAGGACATTCAGAGTTTTATTCTACTAACACTCCTAGTGATGAATTAAAGGACATTAAGAAGTTTTTCTACTATTACTCCAGTGGTGAATTAAAGGACATTCAGAGTTTTGTGCTACTAACACTCCTAGTGGTGAATTAAAGGACATTAAGAAGTTTTTCTACTATTACTCCAGTGGTGAATTAAAGGACATTCAGAGTTTTGTGCTACTGGTAGTCCTAGTGGTGAATTAAAGGACATTAAGAAGTTTTTCTACTAGTACTCCTAGTGGTGAATTAAAGGACATTCAGAGTTTTGTTCTACTAATAATTCTAGTGGTGGGTTAAAGAAAGTTTATAATTTTGTCCTCTTAGAACCGTTATTGCTAAGTTAAGAAAACGTAACAGTATTATATATTGTGCTCCTCGAGACTGACAATAAGTATATTTGTTACATGACTGTTTGCTTGCCAGAATATAGTATGTCTTGTAAAAACATCACCAACCAATGTTCATACCGTCTTCCGCATATGCTATGAAAATATGTGTTTTAACTCCCTTATTTATGGAAGATGAGATAGCACACCTGCTGTTATTTTAGTTTAAGGCGTGCCTTTTCCACTCCTTTAGTCTTCTTCATCTCGCCCAGGTGTGACACGTGCTGCACCCATAATAGCACCTGTAAACCTGACGTTAATCTGCGTAACCAGAGTTTCGACCGCCGAATGGTGGGTGTGGAGCGAATGCAGCGCCCCCGCTGTGCTCAGCTAGATTGGCAGCTGTGTTGGAAATGCCGTTTTATAAATCAGCGGGTTTGGGTAAATCCTGGTAAACACCAGTTGAGAAATGAAAATAAAACTTACTTCTTACGTTAGAGTTCTTCCGGGCTAGACACAACACACAACTTTATTAGATTTATATAAACACCGTAACTCTAAAGTAATTTCACTTGAACATAAATGTCCTCTATCGGAGATTATTAGAAATATCGCGCGTGACTAGTTCTAGAGAAAACACTAAAGCTCGAGCACTAGAAATGTCCTGCGTGACTAACTATTCTATAGGATTTATTTGGTTATTTTAGAGCCACATTGGGTTGTGTCCACTGCGGGGAATCGAACTCCAGATTTTAGCGTTGTAAGTCCTTACATTTACCGCTGTCCCTCAAGGGGACATTTTATAGAAAACTCTAAAGCTCGAACACTTATTAAAGCTCATTCGAAACACTTTTCGTGACTAACTGTTCTATTGGAAATATTAAAACCACAAGAAGTAAACAACAAATTTTTTATCATGTTATAACTTTTGAAATAAAGACAAGCAATAAAATATTTTTTTCATTTTTAGTTTCTGGGAAATTATAAATTATCCTCTAAAATATTTTCTTCAAATAATTTATAATTAGGGCTTCTGTTTTTCAGTGTTTATTATATTTCTATTTTTATCTTGGGCATTTTTCGATGTATATCTTGTTCGTTTATTTGGGGTATTTTTCCGATGTTTATCGATTAACACTGAAAATCAGCAATCCCAATTATAATGTAAAAGTACGGGAACAGAATTGAGATTTTCCAGGTTACTTAATTCCATTTTTCATTCCATTTTTGTGATTAATTTTAATGAGTAAGTACCAGACAGAATTAGGCTTAGTAGGATTATTTAGCTATTGTTTCAGGTTGTTTTTTTTAGCTATTAATTATAAGGGGTAATTACAAGAACAGAATTAGGCTTACCTTGATTATTTAACTGTTTTAGTGATTAATCTTAATGGGTATTTACGCTAACAGAACTAGACTTATCACGATTCTTTCGTCATTTTTTCGGCATTCTCTACTGATGAATTGTATGGAGTAATTACAAGAGAAGAATTCGGCTTACCAATATTATTTTATCGTTTCATATTTGTGTGCTTGTTATTATAACTAAGAAGCGCAATTTTAACCGCTAGTAATCAAGATACTGTTTGTTTTTAATTCATGTGAGCTATTTTTCAGTCACTTTTTCTAAATAAGCTCGCTAGCACCTGGAGCTCAAGAGCGATATAATATGATAAATATATTATGGTCTAAAAATTCGAGCACGACGACGTTGTATTGTCACTCATTCATGCTATTTTATTAGATTTGAAAAGACGACAGGAAAACAAGTTATCATGAATAAGACAACTGACATCGTACTTAACACTTTACAGCGCCAAAGGTTAGAGGTTTGATTTTTTATTTTGTTTAGTATTTAGTTTTGTGCACCATTTACCAACAGCTATTCCGAATTTTTCTATTGAGTTCACAAGGGGAAGTACAAATTCATTAGAAACACAGGAGGGCGCCTCGAGTCTCATTACAGTTTCTCAAGTTGTTTGAGAGCACGCACCACATCTCTCGTGCTCATTGTTCAGTCATTTTAGTCACCGTTAAACCATTGGTCCCTGTAAACTAATTTTTGGATGAGGTGAAAGTTGCCACTCTTTTCCTATTAAAGTTAGTGTTCAATCGACGATGGTAACACAGGTTAAACAGGGGATTTTTTTACCTTACATTAAACATGTAAACTGTCGGATGAGGTGACTGCTGACACTCTTTTCCTATTAAAGTTGAAGTTTAATCCACGATGATACCACAAATTAAATAGGAGCTATTTTTTTTACCTTACATTAAACATGTAAGCTGTCGGATGAAGTGACAGTTATCACTCTTCTCCTGTGAAAGTCGATGTTCAGTCAACGATGGTACCACAGATTAAATAGGGGCTTTTTTCCCCTTACATTAAGCATGTAAACTGTTGGATGAGGTGACTGCTGACACTCTTTTCCTATTAAAGTTGATGTTTAATCCACAATGATACCACAGATTAAATAGGAGCTTTTTTTTTTCTCTTACATTAAACATGTAAACTGTTGGATGAGGTAACATTTGCCACTTTTTCCTATTAAAGTTGGTTTTTAATCGATTATGGTGTCACAGGTTTAAATAGGGGCTTTTTTTCCTTACATTAAACATGTCAGTTGTTGGATGAGGTAACATTTGTCACTCTTCTCCTATTAATTTTGTGGATAAAGATGTAGTTACGTATTTAACTTATTGTTGAGAAGAGGTAAGAAAGTGTATAAAAGTAACACTTTGTTAACAACAATCCATGTGGATAAAGATGTAGTTACGTATTTAACTTATTGTTGAGAAGAGGTAAGAAAGTGTATAAAAGTAACACTTTGTTAACAACAATCCATGTGGATAAAGATATAGTTACGTAACTAACATATTGTTGAGAAGAGGTAAGAAAGTGTAAAACGGAATAGCAATAACGGGTAAAAGTGAATACTCAGTTAATCAATTTATTTTTGGGAATAATTACGGTATTGCATATTCGTAATGTTTGGAAAACACGTAGGTTCATGAAATGAATCTAACACAAAAATACGATACCCTATACCCCGAACGCTTGTTAAACATCAAACTACTCCGGGAAAGTTTCTAAGAGAGCCCGTTCGTACTTTTCAACTATATGTATACAAATTTGTAAGATTTTATACATTAACTTTGGGAGCCCGTCGGTGAAATACGCCACTGTCAAAACGTTGGTTTTATTCACTTTAAATGATGTGCTTGGATACGTTTTATTCAGCCTATGGGTGTGAGCTATCATTATTTCATTTCACCCTTCTAAGGAAAGTGTCCTGTTTGATCCATCCTGAGGAACATACATCCAGTGATTCATGTAATCCGTTTTAGATGGCTTACTTCGAGAAGGCCACCCTTAAAGAAAGAACATTCCTTGGTTTATTTGATCTATCCTACAGGCTTTATTATAGTAATTTATTTATTCTATCCTACAGGCTTTATTATAGTAATTTATTTATTCTATCCTACAGGCTTTATTATAGTAATTTATTTGACATATCCTACAGGCTTTATTATAGTAATTTATTTGACATATCCTAACAGGCTTTATTATAGTAATTTATTTATTCTATCCTACTGGCTTTATTATAGTAATTTATTTATTCTATCCTACAGGCTTTATTATAGTAATTTATTTGACATATCCTACAGGCTTTATTATAGTAATTTATTTGACATATCCTACAGGCTTTATTATAGTAATTTATTTCACCTATCCTACAGGCTTTATTATAGTAATTTATTTATTCTATCCTACAGGCTTTATTATAGTAATTTATTTGACATATCCTACAGGCTTTATTATAGTAACTTATTTCACCTATCCTACAGGCTTTATTATAGTAATTTATTTATTCTATCCTACAGGCTTTATTATAGTAATTTATTTCACCTATCCTACAGGCTTTATTAGAGTAATTTATCTGACCTATTCTATAGGCTTTATTAGAGTAATTCATTTGACATATCCTACAGGCTTTAATAGAGTAATTTAGTTGACCGATCCTACAGACTTTATTAGAGTAACTTATTTGTCCTATCCTACAGGTTTTATTAGAGTAATTTATTTGACTTATCCTACAGGCTTTATTAGGGTAATTTATTTGACCTATCCTACAGGCTTTGTTAGAGTAATTTCTTTGACTTATTCTATAGGCCTTATTAGAGTAATTTATTTGACCTATCCTATAGGCTTTATTAGAGTAATTTATTTGTCCTATCCTGCAGGCTTTATTTGAGTAATTTACTTGACTTATCCTACAGGATTTGTTAGGGTAATTTATTTGACCTATTCTATAGGATTTATTAGAGTAATTTATTTGACCTATCCTATAGGCTTTATTAGAGTAATTTATTTGAGCTATCCTACAGCATTTATAAGAGTAATTTATTTGACCTATCCTATAGGCTTTATTAGAGTAATTTATTTGATCTATCCTACAGCATTTATTAGAGTAATTTATTTGACCTATCCAACAGGCTTTATTATAGTAATATACTTAAACTATCCTACAGGCTTTATTATAGTAATATACTTAAACTATCCTACAGGCTTTATTATAGTAATATACTTAAACTATCCTACAGGCTTTATCCGAGTAATTTATTTGTTCTTTCCTACAAGCTTTATTAGAGTAATTTTTTTTATCTATCCTACAGGCTTTATCCGAGTAATTTATTTGTTCTTTCCTACAAACTTTATTAGAGGAATTTTTTTTATCTATCCTTCAGGCTTTTATAGAATAATTCTATTTATCTATTCTTCAGGCTTTTATAGAGTAATTTATTTGACCTGTCCTACAGGCTTTATTATAGTAATATACTTAAACTATCCTACAGGCTTTATCCCAGTAATTTATTTGTTCTTTCCTACAAGCTTTATTAGAGTAATTTTTTTTTTTATCTATCCTTCAGGCTTTATTAGAGTAATTTATCTGACCTATCCTACAGGC
>NW_013667987.1:10923-18666 GCF_000517525.1 Limulus polyphemus | reverse complement strand
TGACCTATCCTACAGGCTTTATTAGAGTAATTTATCTGACCTATCCTACAGGCTTTATTAGAGTAATTTATCTGACCTATCCTACAGGCTTTATTAGACTGGTTTATTTGACCTATCCTACAGGCTTTATTAGACTGGTTTATCTGACCTATCCTACAGGCTTTATTAGACTGGTTTATTTGACCTATCCTACAGGCTTTATTAGAGTAATTTATCTGACCTATCCTACAGGCTTTATTAGAGTAATTTATCTGACCTATCCTACAGGCTTTATTAGACTGGTTTATCTGACCTATCCTACAGGCTTTATTAGACTAGTTTATTTGTCCTATCCTTTTTTAGTCGTTACTTCGATCCATTCTAAGGGTTGAACTTGAGTAAATTGTTGGGATAACCCAAAGTACGAACTTGTTAGTCGTTAGTTTGATAGATTGTGTGGGTTGAACATCTAGTTTTTTGGTTAAACAATTCGCTTTGATCCTCCAATGTTTTATTAAATGACTTTATAGATGTTCCATATATTGAGCTGATGGTGTATTCAGTGAGGTTACTGATTTTTTTTGTCTATGTTACGCTATTCACAATAAAAACAATTAGTGTACAGCAACGAATCGACACTAATTTATTTTCCCACGTCAACGTGCTTTGTAGGTTAAGCAGGCCCCTGTAATCTCTTAGCCACGCGCGCTTCTTTCTAGGTCCATGAGCTTGGAAGGTCGCGAGGCCCTGGTCCAGACTACGCTTAGCCTGTATTTACATGCATTTTGAATGACAGTATTGGCACGGCAACTACACGGTTGCCCTTAGCAACTGGTGTTTTTAGAGTGAACCGTGTTAAACATATAATCACGACTTGCCACATCGTGCGGCCACTAATATTTTATGCTGTCTGACGACAACGGCTAGCTTGGACTTGCGCAGCACTGTGTCCTTTCCTATAGTTAAAAAGAACTGTATTGGTGCTCCGCTGCGCCCTCTACAAGCATAAAACAAACTCGTTCCCGTTATTAAGCTACTAACCTTCAATAACTGTTATTACTGATTAAAAAAAAAGAAGAAAATCGTTGAAAATTAATCTACATATTTTTCTTCTCTCTCTTTTTAAAGACTTATTAAATTTGTGTGCGAGTCTCACCAACAAGCGGCGCCTGAATTATCCTTGGCCAACCAACCAGCCTGCTTGGATAGATAGTTTATCACGAGTCGCGTGCCAGGAGCGTTCGTTTGGTATGTGACATTGAAGTTAGAATGATTTAAACTCTTAAACATTCCACCATATATTTTTAAAATCATTTTAATTATGGATATGAGGATAATTATTTACTCTTATGAAGGATATTTTGCATTATTAGTTTAGGGTATGAATTTATTATTTAAGACTAACTTAACTATCTAAATCTGGGGGATATTACTAATAGTGAGAAAAAAATATCGTTATAAGTGAGGTTTGTCTTATTTGTTGATTTGTGATTTTATGCACTGATAGCTAGTTTTTTATATAAAGTTGGCTTCATTAACTTGTAAGTTGTTTTTCATTTTGATATTTAGTTAAGGATTAACATCAAATCAACACCAAACAGTTAAGATTTAAAAACAGATCAACTCTAATACACCAGAAAGTTAAGGCTTATCAATAGATCAACTCCAATATACTATCCAGTTAAGGTTTAATAATAAATCAACCCCAATACACCAAACAATTAAGGTTTTAACAATAGATCAACTCCAATATACTATCCAGTTGAGGTTTAATAATAAATCAACCCCAATACACCAAACAATTAAGGTTTTAACAATAGATCAACTCCAATATACTATCCAGTTAATGTTTAATAATAAATCAACCCCAATACACTAGGTAGTTAAGGTTTATCAATAGATCAACTCCAATATACTATCCAGTTAAGGTTTAATAATAAATCAACCCCAATACACCAGACAATTAAGGCTTTAACAAAGATCAACTCCAATATACTATCCAGTTAAGGTTTAATAATAAATCAACCCCAATACACCAGACAATTAAGGCTTTAACAAAGATCAACTCCAATATACTATCCAGTTAAGGTTTAATAATAAATCAACTCCGATACACTAGACAATTAAGGTTTTAACAAAGATCAACTCCAATATACTATCCAGTTAAGGTTTAATAATAAATCAACCCCAATACACCAGACAATTAAGGTTTATCAATAGATCAACTCCAATATACTATCCAGTTAAGGTTTAATAATAAATCAACCCCAATACACCAGACAATTAAGGTTTATCAATAGATCAACTCCAATATACTATCCAGTTAAGGTTTAATAATAAATTAACTCCGATACACTAGACAATTAAGGTTTTATCAATAGATCAACTCCAATATACTATCCAGTTAAGGTTTAATAATAAATCAACTCCGATACACTAGGTAGTTAAGGTTTAACAATAAATCAACTCTGATACACTAGGTAGTTAAGGTTTAACAATAGATCAATTTTAATGCACAATCCAGATAAGGTTTAACAATAAATCAACTCCAATACATGAGAAAGTTAAGATATAACAATAGTAAGTTTGATACTAGCATTGGAAGACTATAACTATTTTATATTCTCCATATCTGATATCCACCATGACCCTGTTGTATTACATCCATAATATCAAATACTACAAGTCCACTATCACTCTGTTATACTACATGCATGATTTCCAATATTTCAAGTCCACTGTGACCCTGATGTATTATAATTATGATATCGGATACTACAAGAGGTAGATTATGGTGTTTTACGTTCGCTATAAACGACATCACTATTACACCATGTTACTCTATGTGATACTACTATTAGATCATGATTCTATTCTATTACATTCAGTATATATGATACTACTAGTAGACCATGATCCTGATGCATAACATTCACTATATATGATACTACTATTAGATCATGATCCTATTCTATTACATTCAGTATATATGATACTACTAGTAGACCATGATTCTATTCTATTACATTCAGTATATATATGATACTACTAGTAGACCATGATCCTGATGTATTACATTCACTATATATGCTACTACTATTAGACCATGATCCTATTCTATTATATTCAGTATGTATGATACTACTAGTAGACCATGATCCTGATGTATAACATTCACTATATATAACACTACTATAAGACCATGATCCTATTCTATTACATTCAGTATATATGATACTACTAGTAGACCATGATCCTGATGTATTACATTCAAAATATATGATACTACTACTAGACGATGATTCTATTGTATTACATTCATTATATATGATACTACTATTAGACCATGATCCTGATGTATTATATTCACTATATATGATACTACTATTAGACCATGATCATAATATATATATTGATACTACTACTAGACCATGATCCTAATGTATTACATTCACTTTATATGATACTACTAATTGACCATGATCCAATATATATTGATACTACTACTCAACCATGAACCTAATCTATGACATTCACTATATATGATACTACTATAAAACCATGATCCTGATGTATTAAATTCATTATATATAATAGTACTACTAGGCCATGATCATGATGTATTACATTCACTATATATGATACTACTATTAGACCATGATCCTCATGTATTGTATTCACCATACATATGATACGACTACTAGACCATGATCCTGATTAGACTATATATGATACTACTATTAGACCATGATCCTCATGTATTGTATTCACCATACATATGATACGACTACTAGACCATGATCCTGATTAGACTATATATGATACTACTATTAGACCATGATCTTCATGTATTGTATTCACCATATATATGATATGACTACTGGACCATGGTCCTGATTAGACTATATATGATACTACAGCTAGTCCATGATCCTAATGCTCTACATCTATATGATGCTACTATAAAACCATGATCCTGATGTGTTCCATTCACTATATATAATACTACTATAAAAACATTATTCTGATTAGACCATGATCTTAATATATTACATTCACTATATATGATACTAGTACCAGACCATGAATCTAATCTATTACATTCACTATATATGATATTACTATTAGACCATGATCCTATTCTATTAAATTCACTATTACTATATATCATGTATTGTATTCACCATATATATGATACGACTACTGGACCATGATCCTGATGTGTTCCATTCACTATATATGACACTACTATAAGACCATGATCCTATTCTATTAAATTCACTATATATGATAGTACTACTAGACCATGGTCATGGTGTATTACATTCACTATATATGATACTACTATTAGACCATGATCATCATGTATTGTATTCACCATATATATGATATGACTACTAGACCATGATCCTGATTAAACTATATATGATACTACTATTAGACCATGATCCTCATGTATTGTATTCACCATATATGTGATATGACTACTAGACCATGATCCTGATTAAACTATATATGATACTACTATTAGACCATGATCCTCATGTATTGTATTCACCATATATGTGATATGACTACTACACCCTGATCCTGATTAGACTATATATGATACTACTATTAGACCATGATCTTCATGTATTGTATTCACCATATATATGATATGACTACTAGACCATGATCCTGATTAGACTATATATGATACTACTGCTAGTCCATGATCCTAATGTTCTACATTCACTATATATGATGCTACTATTAGACCACGATCCTAATATATATGTTGATACTATTACTAGACCATGATCCTAATGTATTACATTCACTATATATCATACTACTATTAGACCATGATCCTAATATATATATATTTATACTACTACTATACCATGATCCTGATGTATTACGTTCACTATTTATTGAACTTGATCGTCAGTAAGGACGACTGTATCATAAATACAAGGATGTTACGTTTATAGAAAATGAATGTAGTCGTAATAAATTATACGAGGAGCGGTTTCCTCATGGTGGAGCATTTGCTACTGAGATGACGTCACCGCTCGCTTATTTGCATCCTATATATAATGACTATCTCTTGGCAATAGTTTACAAGTTCTTGGAAATTATGTTCCCTTTTCCCATTCTTTTTGGTAGGAAAACCAGTATTTGAGTTTATTGAACTTTGTAGCTTGTCAGTTGCCTTATCACAAGGATTGGATTGGTTTATCTCACTGATGTATTCTCTCTCTCCTTGGTATAGTTCACGTAATTGTTATTATTCATTACACAAAACCCTTCCAAATAAAAGTAAACATAGTTTCAAAGGTTCTTCTATAATGTGACAGGGATCTTTAAGTTAAATTAAAGCTAATAATGACGATTATCAGGCCATGACAGATATAGTTTTAGGCTTAATGAGAGACCATTAAGGTACAGGTGTTTACGATAACATTTATTCTTTAAACTTCTTACTTCTTACCATGCGCCAACATCAGACAATGTACATCTTCATGGATAATAACGATTAGAAATATGAAACAATATTTATTTCATTATTTAATAAGGAGATGAAAGGAACACTGGCTTTAGAATAACTTTGGTGAATGGCATACATATTTATAATTTGCTCAGTGAACTTTGATACGAGTTACTTGTGTAATATTATTTGCAGTACATACAGACCTTTGTTACATATTAATGCTTGACTTCATAATTGTCTCGTGTAGTGCTTTAAACATTCAGATGCATGATTAAATATAGACCCAAAATGCTTTGATGAAGACGAGTCACAAGGATTATCATCTGACACAGTAGTAATTTACTACTAATTTTTCTAATTAGATCTAGGAACTAAACACATCCAAAACCATGTAAATACGTGTTTAAAAGAAAACTTTTCAGCTTTAATAATTACTCAACACAAAGAGCTAAGCCTAATATATTAAAAAGAGCAATGAATGTAATATCAACCTACACTCGAAAACTACTGTGAACATACCCTAAGAATATGTATTTTTTTAAGTTTTTGTTAACTAATACTCTGAGAACTACGTGAACGTACATTTCATGAATTCTAGTGCATGTTCTATGGACTTTGTTTACATATAGTACTGGAAATTATTACAGAAATGGTAAGTTAACAGGTATAATACGGAAATCCCACTTCATTTTCGTGTGAAGATTAACTGCAGTCACGTGTCGGTAGCTTACATTGTGATTAGTTATAATCTAACTAATCAGAAGTGTCATACGAGTATAAGCCTATAAAAGCACAAGTAGCTATTAAACTATGCCTAGTAGTAGCAGTGTGTTCCAGCCATTGCTCCCAGGTCTGAAATACTCTCTAACGAGTGTTTAGAAATCAAAGGCTTAGATGGTCAACAATACTCTATGGGAAATATTGTAGCTAGATTCCATGTTTTAGTACGAGCTGTATGTAAGATTCTAAATAAAGCACGTGGAACTTTCGTTATTAATAACATAAATTATCGAGGTATAAAACCGAAACTCTCTAAAAATGACGTTAAGTATCTCAGGGTATGTTCTTCACAAGGTAGAGGACGATCAAGTACAGATCTGGCCATAAAGAGAAACGTGAATGTTACTTCAAAAACGGCAAGAATCACATTAACATGAAACGGTTTCAATTGAAATGTAGCTAGCTACTCAAAACCGTTGCCGAGTAGGGATAATCAAACCGAAAGGTTGAAATGGACGTCAAACTATAGACTTGGGATAAGCAAGACTGGAAATGTGTGCTCTTTACAGTTTTTCCAGCTACGAATTGTTCAGGAAGAATTAACGACAGTTTTGTATCACAATTAGTGAACAACATCTACAGAGAACCACGGTGGAGGAGTATCATACTTAGTGTGAACAATATCTACAGAGAACCACGGTGGAGGAGTATCATAGTCGGTGAACAACATCTACAGAGAACCAGGGTGGAGGAGTATCATAGTCAGTGAACAACATCTACAGAGAACCACGGTGGAGGAATATCATAGTTAGTGAACAACATCTAAAGAGAACCACGGTGGAGGAGTATCATAGTTAGTGTGAACAATATCTACAGAGAACCACGGTGGAGGAGTATCATAGTTAGTGTGAACAATATCTAAAGAGAACCACGGTGGAGGAGTATCATAGTTAGTGTGAACAATATCTACAGAGAACCACGGTGGAGGAGTATCATAGTTAGTGTGAACAACATCTAAAGAGAACCACGGTGGAGGAGCACCACACTTAGTGTGAACAACATCTACAGAGAACCACGGTGGAGGAGTATCATAGTTAGTGTGAACAATATCTACAGAGAACCAGGGTGGAGGAGTATCATAGTCGGTGATCAACATCTACAGAGAACCAGGGTGGAGGAGTACCATAGTCAGTGAACAACATCTACAGAGAACCACGGTGGAGGAGTATCATACTTAGTGTGAACAATATCTACAGAGAACCACGGTGGAGGAGTATCATAGTCGATGAACAACATCTACAGAGAACCACGGTGGAGGAGTACCATACTTAGTGTGAACAACATCTACAGAGAACCACGGTGGAGGAGTATCATACTTAGTGTGAACAATATCTACAGAGAACCACAGTGGAGGAGTATCATAGTCGGTGAACAACATCTACAGAGAACCACGGTGGAGGAGTACCATACTTAGTGTGAACAACATCTACAGAGAACCAGGGTGGTTCACCATTTGAATTGTTTGCCTTCAGATGCAGCAAGTTTAAGGGATTTTGAGGGAAGGCTTG
>NW_013667987.1:3483-9975 GCF_000517525.1 Limulus polyphemus | reverse complement strand
GTAGTTTTGAACATAAATCAAACAAACTAACTAAACAACAAGATTGCTTTTCTCCAAAGTGAAGAAAAGGAACCACGGTGGAGGAGTATCATACTTAGTGTGAACAATATCTACAGAGAACCACAGTGGAGGAGTATCATAGTCGGTGAACAACATCTACAGAGAACCACGGTGGAGGAGTACCATACTTAGTGTGAACAACATCTACAGAGAACCAGGGTGGAGGAGTATCATAGTCAGTGAACAACATCTACATACTCCTCCACCGTGGTTCTCAGATGTTGATCACACTAACTATGATGATACTCCTCCACCGTGGTTCTCTGTTAGTCAGTGAACAACATCTACAGAAAACCGTGGGTGAAGGAGTATCACAGTTAGTGTGAACAACATCTAAAGAGAACCACGGTGGAGGAGCACCATACTTAATGTGGGCAACATCTACAGAGAACCACGGTGGAGGAGTACCATACTTAGTGTGAACAACATCTACAGAGAACCACTGTGGAGGATTAGTACAAGTTTTGGACTGCATCTAAGCCAACAATGTCGATGACCAACACAAAATTTGATGGCACCCTAACTAGCGATAAGTACAGACAGATTGTGATCCATCATTTCCTTAGGAACACTACTCATCGAAGGGTAAAGGTATTGAAATGATAACAAACGATATCTTCATTGTAAGGGGGCCGATATGAACATTGTTGAGGCTGTATTGTAAAAACCAAAACGACAACTAAACAACTTGACTGGATTGTAGCGAGCAACGCAGGACATTTGGAACAATGTTAAACAATCGTACATTGATAGTCAATAAGTATAGCAGCATGAAAGCAAGGTATGAGTTCTGTGTAACAGTTCACATGTATAGTATTTGTGCGATATACAACGTATTCTCTTGTATTTCCTGTAGTATTGTTTTGTATCATTCTTTTGTGACATACTCCACTGTAGTGATCAAGGAAGACCGCCATTTTACCGTGACAAACGTTACGTGGAATTGGCCAAGAAAGTAAGTCTTCTCTGTGTTCGACTCTATATTTTACTGGTTAGTTAGAAGATAATATGTACCTTATTCTTTATTACCAATGTGATCTTCTTAGAAAACTTTCACTAATATTCTTTTTCACAGTTTGTGTGTGGCCACAAACGCTGGTTCAAAACTATCAATTAAAAGTGAGTCCTCATAGATGGGATCAATCATAAAGACCTCAGGTCACGTTAGTCGTGCATTGTAAACTTGGATAACAGCTAATTGGTATTCTACACGCGACGGAAAATCAACGAAAGAATGACCAAGTATTTAAGTTAGGCAGGACCTTAATATAGAGAAAATAAGCTATTTGTTTTTAATAATGACCATAATCATGCTGAACTCGTTGCATCTTCTTCGCCTAGGTCCTCATCTCACCAACAAGATTCTGTATTATCGTGCAATACTTGTGCACGCCACCATTAGGAGTTGAGGGAAAACATTTAGCCGGTCATGTCTCGGGGATAGATAATATCTTATTTGTTTTGTTTTTTTAACTGCTTACCTGAAATCACTTATTATTACGACGATTGTAACTGAAAATCACGTGTTAGCTGAACCCTTTGTATAAAGTAAAACTACGAATATAAACAAAACAAATGCTTAGGAACTAGATACTACCTTTATTTTGTGATCCAGTAACAAATTGAACTGAGCAACTGATGGCACTGCCTATCTTCTCCTCGAGATTTATAATAAAAAAAGTGCAAATGTAGGTCGTAGGATAATAAAAAAGTAATCTCTAGACACTCATGAAGTTTGACAGCTGTGTAATCATGACTCCACATACTGGTGATGTTTGACAGCTGTTTAATAAAGACTCCCGATAATGGTTATATTAGACAGTTGTTTAGCTAAAACAGCAGACACTCGCGATGTGTGACAGCTGTTTAATCAAAACTCCAGATGCTGGTGATGTGTGACAATTGTATAACTAAAACACCAGATCCTGGTGATGTGTGACAGCTGTTTAAGCAAAACACCAGATACTGGTGATGTGTGACAGCTGTTTAAGCAAAACACCAGATACTGGTGATGTGTGACAGTTGTTTAAGCAAAACACCAGATACTGGTGATGTGTGACAGCTGTATAACTAAAACACCAGATGCAGGTGATGTGTGACAGCTGTTTAACTAAAACACCAGATCCTGGTGATGTGTGACAGCTGTTTAAGCAAAACACCAGATACTGGTGATGTGTGACAGCTGTTTAAGCAAAACACCAGATACTGGTGATGTGTGACAGCTGTTTAAGCAAAACACCAGATACTGGTGATGTGTGACAGCTGTTTAAGCAAAACACCAGATACTGGTGATGTGTGACGGCTATTTAACTAAAATATTAGATCCTGGTGATGTGTGACAGCTGTATAACTAAAACATCAGATGCAGGTGATGTGTGATAGCTGTTTAACTAAAACACCAGATACTGGTGATGCTAGAGAACTGTTTAACTAAAACACCGGATACCAATGATGTTAGACAACTTTTAAACTAAAACACCAGATGCTGGTGATGCTAGAGAGCTGTTTAACTAAAACACCGGATACCAATGATGTTAGACAACTTTTAAACTAAAACACCAGATGCTGGTGATGCTAGAGAGCTGTTTAACTAAAACACCGGATACCAATGATGTTAGACAACTTTTAAACTAAAACACCAGATACTGGTTATATTAGAGTTGTTTAATCGAGGTTACTGATACTGGTGATGTTTGAGAACTATTCGGGCAAGACTTCCAGCGTGGTATTGGTTCTATCTGTTTAAATGTGTTACTTGAAACAGTTCAAGAACGGTGCACGGTCTCGCCAGTGACCAAAAAGAATAAAACCAAAGTGGAGTAAACTCTACAGTAATATAAAAATATTCTTAGTGTTTGTTTGTTGTTATGAAATATTAAAAATCATATGATATTAATTCCAGTATCTTCCTATTTCTAACACTCGCCAGTTTCTTTTCAAACTCCCAAAGTGTTGTTAAGCCTCAATATTGTAATGATGTATAGGTTTTGAAAACCAACATACTTACTGTCACAGGAAACTTAATTAACACACAGATATTGCGTCACAGCTTGGCTCAGGATATTCTGATGTGCAACATGTCACTGTTAAACTAATATAAACAATGTCTATACGTATACCGAGAAGATATAAGGTTCTAAACAATGGGGAGTGACTTCTTTACTTTAAAGGAGTGGAATGTTTGGAAAATTGCCAAGTTACGCCTGATACAATGTGCTATTAACAACAGACAAACAGTAACGTTACGTTTATCTATCATATTGGGTGGTTTCTAGAGAGAGAGAGAGACAAATGAGTTATCTCTACGATGAAAAACAGACAAGCAGCTCCCTAAATGCTGCGCTGAAAATCTTGTGGTAAGACAATTTGATGGCTTCTCTTTTCTTTAGATGACCAGCTGACCTTTATTCGCCCGTCCAATTAATATTTGATCAAGAGGCGTCGGTCTCGGTAGGCGTCTAGCCCCGGGATTCATCGCATGTATCACAACAACCAGCGGTAGGTTAAGCAGGAACTGCGGTGAGATACTAGCTTTCACTCGGTGGCCAGCGCCCACCATCGTCTGGCAGATATCGTGACCCTTTAACTGCCTCCTCCTGCATATGTCAACAGTTTGGTTTGGATCCGATAAATGGTAAACTTGCCACACCCACACCTTCGGCTCGTGGTCTTTGCCACATGAAAGCTAGGTATCAATATCTGGCGAGGATTAATGTTTCCTCTTATGAAGTTATGATAACTTTAAATGCTCGGTTTGTAAGTTTTGTAGTTCTCTTGCGAACATCTCCTACGTTATTGACTCCAAGGGAACAACAACAACATATTTCCCATGATACATTTCTTCTCTCTCCTTTTTTTTGTAGTATATTTTAGTTTGACATACTTTAAACAGATACACAAGTAACCAGTAAGTGCTTGAAAAGCTGGGATAGTTTTATAATCAGAAAGTGTTTAGTGTAGAAACGAATGGTGGAAACAGTTTGATCTGGAAATACTATCACGTGAGGAACTTCAGATATATGGATTGGAAAAAGAGGTCAGAACATATGAAAAGTAAAAATAAATATTCAGAGAAAATTCATGCATACATTACAGAGAGTGAGGATTGCTACGAGTAAGATAACATGACTTACTGAAAGTATCAAATAGAAATTCGTGGATATTTGAAAGGCTAGATAGGCTGTTACAGACGCGATGAGAAAGAAGCAGGTGAGAATAATAAAAGATTCAAAGTTTAAAGCAACATGGTTTCACTAGGGAAAATTTTGTGTTACCAATCTTTTCATAGTCTTTGAAGATGTTACTTTTATGTAGTTGAGAGTACAGGTGTAGATTTGGTGTATCTAGAATTTCAGAAAGCATTTGAGAAGGTACCGCATGAAATGCTTGTTATTTCTATAGGTGTTGGAGACAGGTTGACTCATTTAAAGGCTTGTTATTTCTATAGGTGTTGGAGACAGGTTGACTCATTTAAAGGCTTGTTATTTCTATAGGTGTTGGAGACAGGTTGACTCATTTAAGGGCTTGTTATTTCTATAGGTGTTGGAGATAGGTTAACTCATTTAAAGGATTGTTATTTCTATAGGTGTTGGAGATAGGTTGACTCATTTAAAGGCTTGTTATTTCTATAGGATTTGGAGATAAGTTGACTCATTTAAAGGCTTGTTATTTCTATAGGTGTTGGAGACAGGTTGACTCATTTAAAGGCTTGTTATTTCTATAGATGTTGGAGACAGGTTGACTCATTTAAAGGCTTGTTATTTCTATAGGTGTTGGATACAGGTTGACTCATTTAAATGCTTGTTATTTCTATAGGTGTTGGAGATAGGTTGACTCATTTAAAGGCTTGTTATTTCTATAGGTGTTAGAGACAGGTTGACTCATTTAAAGGCTTGTTATTTCTATAGGTGTTAGAAACAGTTTGACTCATTAGATAGAAAACTGAGTGGGTAGATTTCGATCAAACTGGATTAACGTCACAAGTGGGGGTACCTCAGGGCTCAGTATTGGGATCTTTGCTCTTTTTATTTACATCAGTGACATAAATTAAGGAAATCCACTACTTGCTTTTTAAGAGGTAACCTCTTACGAACAATACAAAGATACTGTCAATAAAGTATTTACATTTGCTAATGATATTAGTGATGCTGGTAAGATGGAAGAATAACATTTGGAATATCCTAATTTGATGAGAATGATTTTAATTGTGTTCTGGAAGAAAAGAGTCTTAGTGTTCTAGTAGATCAGTCTCTTAAACCACCCTTAGTGTTCTAGTAGATCAGTCTCTTAAACCACCCTTAGTGTTCTAGTAGATCAGTCTCTTAAACCACCCTTAGTGTTCTAGTAGATCAGTCTCTTAAACCACACAAACGATATGCTGTTGCTTGTGGCAACTAGGGGTTTAGTTTGTATAAACAGAAATACTGAATATAAATCTAAATAGGTTATAATGTCAATGTAGAGTTCATTTGGAGTACTGTGTTCAGTCTTGGGCTCTTTACCTTAAAAAGGACATTGAGTCGTTGGAAACAAAAAGGGTTCAGAGGAAGGCTGCTGAGATGATACCTTGAATGTAAAGATTTTCATAGGAAGACAGGTTAACAAGTCAGAAATAGTTTTCTCTTGAAAGAAGAGCTAGGTTGAGCAGTTGATAGTTTTTATGCGTCATCTTTTCTCGTACTTAATGGAGAAAGTAGTAGGACTGAGAGGCACAAGTATATATCTTGATAGGGTAGGAGTCATCTTCAGCTAAGAAAGCTTTAATTTTTAACAGGGTGACTGGCCTTTAGAATGGGTTACCTTCAGGTGTGCTAGATGCAGCTAATTTAAGGCTTAATAACAAACATTTTAATGATAACTGATGGCTGAGCGTTTTCTTTTAAAGTTTAGCTTAGTACATAGGAGACCTAGATGGACCAAAAGGCTCCTCTTTGTCCTTAAATTATATGTATGTTGTGGAATATGAAGTAACGAAACACGATAACCCTTCTGCCAGGAGATATGTTATTATGCAACACAATCCTGCACAATAACCATTCTGACAGGAGATATGTTATTATCCTGTAACATGATGCAACACAATCCTGCACAATAACCCTTCTGCCGGGAGATATGTTATTATCCTGTAACATGATGCAACACAATCCTGTACAGTAACCCTTCTGCCAGAAGATATGTTATTATCCTGTAACATGATGCAACACAATCCTGCACAATAACCTTTCTGCCAGGAGATATGTTATTATCCTGTAACATGATGCAACACAATCCTGCACAATAACCTTTCTGCCAGGAGATATGTTATTATCCTGTAACATGATGCAACATAATCCTGCACAATAACCTTTCTGCCAGGAGATATGTTATTATCCTGTAACATGATGCAACACAATCCTGCACAATAACCTTTCTGCCAGGAGATATGTTATTATC
>NW_013667987.1:0-2650 GCF_000517525.1 Limulus polyphemus | reverse complement strand
GTCGGGTGGAGATACAAAAAAAAAAAAAATTCTACTCAACGTTATCTAACAATTCAATTCACAACAAACCACACGTATATATATATATACAATGGTGAAATTGTACTGGACTATATAATGAAAACTGAAACTGATTTAGGGGAGTAGTTTTACTTAGTGTAACTAATGTTATTATGTTGTCAGTCTATATATTGTATATATCACCGTTTGTGTATTACCAACAAAACATGAAACGTTGTAAACATTGATCTATTAGTAGAGTTTTTATTTCATGTCACGGTGAATGAGGTATTGATACGTGAAGTTTTTTATTAAAGTATTTAAACAGTAGAATGTTAGTTTTCGCATTTCATGCGATGGGTTTTACACATTAAATATGTAACCACTACTGATCCTGTTCTATGTTACTGTGGATCTTTCGTGTTATGGCTTTCGTGTATTAAGTATGTAACCACTACTGTTTCTGGCCCGTGTTCCTATTGGATTTCTGTAACGGGTAACTACATTGTTTATCTGAAGGATTCTACGTTGTAGTTACATTAACAGTAATGATAAAACTAACATTTAAAATAATTCTGATTTTCGTGATTTCAATTATCATGTGTAATATTCATTTTATAACCATGCATTCCACAACTTTGAATGATTATCGCTAGATCGTGCGCTTTTATTTATCCCCGCCCACTCGACCTGTTTCCGAGTATCCCTGACCCGAGGGTGGCCTCGACTTGAAAATAAAGTGTCACTGACAGCACCAGGTACACTACACCCTGTCAAATAGCTCGCGACATCGCTGGAATGCTTGGTGGAGGGATTTGAAATTCTATCTCTTTTGAATCCTTCCTCAATGGCTCGTGCAAACGTGCTGTGTCTCGCCCTCTATAGGTTAACCGGTAGTGGGTGGGGACGTGCGCTGCGGGTGAAACACCCAGTAGGAAAATGTTATGTCCGGTGAAAATTTTGGGGACTTCAGGCGTAGATCATTCTAGCAACTTCCTCTTTGTTTCATAATAATATATACGAACAAGAAAAACAAGTTATCATAACTGAATGAAAAACGGACAAAAACCATTAACAGAATGACATTATATAATCAAAATGCCGGTCACGTGCGAGGAGATAACGTTTTTGTCTACACTTTGTTCAGAACAGCTTAAAACAGCATTTAATAATCATGTGTGTGTCTTAAAGACCTAACAATATAATGTTACGGAAGCTATTCAGAGTAGTTTTTAAGTCACTAAGACCACATTTTGATTAACATCTATCTTCAGGACTACTAAACAAACCACAACATAGTGTGCTTAGGAACATTCAAGACAAAAAGAACAAGTGTCATGTTATCTCCTATCTTCAGGACTATTAAATAAACTACAACATAGTGCATTTAGGACCATTCAGGACTACTATGTGTGTTTAAAAACACTCAGGGCCACAACAACAAATATCATGTTATGTCCTGTACTTAGGATTACTAAACAAACCATAATATAGTGTGTTCAGAACCATAACAACAAATACCATGTAACCCACTGTCTTCAGAACCACTAAACAAACCATAATATAGTGTTTTCAGGACCACAAGAACAAATACCATGTAACCTACTGACTTCAGAACTACTAAACAAACCATAATATAGTGTTTTCAGGACCACAAGAACAAATACCATGTAACCTACTGTCTTCAGAACTACTAAACAAACCATAATATAGTGTTTTCAGGACCACAAGAACAAATACCATGTAGCCTGCTGTCTTCAGAACTACTAAACAAACCATAATATAGTGTATTCAGAACCAAAAGTTGTGTAACCTGCTGTATTCAGAACTACTGAACAAACCATAATATAGTGTGTTCTGGACCACAAGAACAAATACCATGTAGCCTGCTGTGTACAGAACTACTAAACAAAACATAATATAGTGTGTTCAGGACCACAAGAACAAATACCATGTAACCTGCTATCTTCAGAACTACCAAACAAAACATAATATAGTATGTTCAGAACCACAAGAACAAATACCATGTAGCCTGCTATCTTCAGAACTACCAAACAAAACATAACATAGTATGTTCAGAACCACAAGAACAAATAATATGTAACCTGCTATCTTCAGAACTACCAAACAAAACATAATATAGTATGTTCAGAACCACAAGAACAAATACCATGTCACCTGCTGTCTTCAGAACTAGCAAACAAAACATAATATAGTGTGTTCTGGACCACAAGAACAAATACCATGTAGCCTGCTGTGTATAGAAATACTAAACAAAACATAATATAGTGTGTTCAGGATCAATAGAACAAATACCATGTAACCTGCTGACTTCAGAACTATTAAACAAACCATAATATAGTGTGTTCAGGATCAATAGAACAAATACCATGTAACCTGCTGTCTTCAGAACTACTAAACAAACCATAATATAGTGTCTTTAGAACCACAAGAACAAATACCATATAACCTGCTGTGTTCAGAACTACTAAACAAACCATAATATAGTGTCTTCAGGACCACAAGAACAAATACCATGTAACCTGCTGTGTTCAGAACTACTAAACAAACCATAATATAGTGTGTTCAGGACCACAAGAACAAATACCATGTAACCTGCTGTGTTCAGAACTACTAAACAAACCATAAT
>NW_013667986.1:194817-196215 GCF_000517525.1 Limulus polyphemus | reverse complement strand
CAGTCTGATAAAGCAGCTCCATAGTTTCACACGCTAACCACAGGGCCACATTCAGTCTGATAAAGCAGCTCCATAGTTTCACACGCTAACCACAGGGCTACAATCAGTCTGATAAAGCAGCTCCATTGTTTCACACACTAACCACAAGAAGGAAAGGAATAAACCACGTTGTACAGATGTAACTATCTAGAAATTAATTATTAAAAAAAGGTGTAATTTTTGCTGAATTGATTTATATAATTTTTTTTCCTATATCCACCCATAATGATTGAACATTCACAGACACACACACACACGCTATTCAATGTTGTATAAAAGCAAATGTTCACCTTCAAATTACCGGCCTGTTTTGATACTGTTCACTATCTGTGGAGCCTACATTTTGTTTTACCGGTTACAACACGCATGGTAGAGAACCAGTAAAACGCCAGGTAAAATGATCTCTATGTAAAAAAATGGGGGGGGGGGGAATTACAGCTGTAATTAGTTAGGTTAATTACAGTACTAATGGTTATTCTGTTTAAATATATTTTTGCCTAATAAATAATCCTGTAACCAATGAATTCATGGACTTACGATCCATTTGGTGGATAAATAGTTTAGAAAAACGTGTTTAAAAAACCAAAGAGGTCCATAAGCCCCACTGGTAGTTTGGAGTTAATTTTCACAGAAATTACATTGTTTTTTTGGCAACTTTGAACAAGAGAAAATCCGCTAAACTACATAGTTTCTCATACAAAACTTTCTATAGTATCGTAAATTTCTAATGACCTATTGAAGAGATATTTAAAATACCATTTTGATGAACAATCCGAGCCATCCCTATATAGGCAGTTCTACCACCTGCCGGATATAAAATATATTTATGCAGGTAGCTATTACGTACATAAATGTTAAAATTGCACGATAGAGAGAGAGATATATACGTAAAACACGTATTTAAATCAAGGAAAAAATGCAATTTTGTTTTTGTTTTTCTGCTGTTGTACACAACAAAAGCCCCCCCAGTGGCACAGCGGTATGTCTGCAGACTTACAGCGCTAGAAACCGGGTTTCGATACCCGTGGTGGGCAGAGCACAGATAGCCCATTGTGTAGCTTAATTCCAAACAAACAAAACAAAAAATGAATTTTTTTTAAAACTAAGTCAGTTATATTTCATTTTAACTAAAATACACAAACGATTTTTATTCATCCTGTTATATTAAATTTTCAAATAATGAAAATCATATGAAATTTTTGTTTATCTTATTATTTTTAATTAATGAAAGTCATACAGAATCTTTATTCATCCTGTTATGTTTAATTTTCAAATATTGAAAATCATAGGGGATTATTATTTTTCATATTATGTCCAATTTTAAAATAATGAATTGTTTGTTTGTAATTAAGCACAAAG
>NW_013667986.1:191214-193817 GCF_000517525.1 Limulus polyphemus | reverse complement strand
TCTGTGCTCTGCCCACCACGGGTATCGAAACCCGGTTTCTAGCGTTGTAAGTCCACAGACATTCCGCTGTGCCACTGGGGGGCATTAAAATAATCCTGTTATATTTACTTTTCCAATAATGAAAATCATATGAGATTTTTATTTGCCCTATCATGTTTAATTTTCAAATAATGAAACACATACAGGATTTTTATTTGCCCTATTGTTTTTAATTTTCAAATATTGAAACACATACAGGATTTTTATTTGCCCTATTATTATTAATTTTCAAATATTGCAAATAAAAATCCTGTATGTGTTTCATTACTTGAAAATTAAACATAACAGGATGATGAAAAATCCTGTATGTGTTTCATTACTTGAAAATTAAACATAACAGGGAAAGTCATACAGGATTTTTCATCATCCTGTTATGTTTAATTTTCAAATAATGAAACACGTACAGGATTTTTATTTGCCCTGTTATGTTTAATTTTCATAACTTTTATACATCTGTCCAAGTTTAATTTTCAAGTAATGCAGGTCGTACAGGGTTTTTCTTCATATTTTTACTTTTAATTTTCAAATAATGAAGGATATAAGAGATTTTTATACATCTGGCTAAGTTTCGTTTTTATACAATCACAAATATAAAAGATTGTTATTCAATTTTCCTATCATATATTTCTATGTATGACAAACAATCACTTCTAATTCTGTTTCGCTTTTATACAATGACAGGGCTTTCTATAACCTACCTATCTTTCTGTATCATGCTCTGACAGGAACAATGGATATTTATTAAGCCTACAATGTCTGAGTTAAGACTATGTGACAGACACCAAAAATCTTTTTCCAGCCGGCAAGTTTTTCGTGCACAAACAGACTGATTTTAGTCATTCAGCCAAATATTTTGATATTTTTGTTACTTGATTTTTTCAGCTTAATTTACTAGATACATGTAGAGGCAGAAATAAAATGTTTTATTATAGAGGGCTAATTTAATTTATATTCCACGGTGGAATATTGTAAGTTTCTGCATACAAAGTTTAATGTATGTATATAAGTACATGGGCTAGCTTATTCAGTTAGGCTATGAAGATAAAAGCTATATGTTTTATATGTAAATACAGATAAGCTATCTTATATTTTTTATATACAAGGAAAGCTAAAGCTTTTTTTTTTAATCCGGCTAGGATTATGTTGGTTAAGCATATATAGAGATATAAATGTTTCTTATTTTACTAAATGTTGTTGTTTTTTTTCTTACACAAAAATAGCCCAGTCATAGGGTGCTGGTATTGGATAATCACGTACTGGCACTGTACACACAGAGATAAATACTTTTAGTTACGGTATCTAATTTTAATTTCTACATTCATATACAGAAGTAAGGGAATTTACTCAACTTTTTTTTCATTTCAGTTATATCAACAGGAATCTTTTACCAGAAGACTGTATTCCTGACAAAAAACAAAAACAACAATGATAAGTTATTATTTAGTTGACTATGTCTTCTTTATGTGCAAATGATAAACTACCAACAATGACTGTGTAAATATTATTCAGCTAGCTATAGTTTTACATATATTTTAATATATATATATATAGAGAGAGAGGGGGGGGAGGAAACAAAAATGGTCACCTACATCAACATGCTTCTAAACTACCACAGATAGATAGAAATATTCTTATTTATTTTGCTCAAAGCAACTCAAGGGCTATCTACGCTAGCCGTCCCTAATAATGAAGTGATAGACTAGAGGGATGGCAGCTAGTCAATACCACCCCCCGCCAACTCTTGGGCTACTTTTTAACTAACGAATAGTAGGATTGACCATCACATTATAATGCCCCAACGGCTGAAAAGGCGAGCATGTTCGAGGATGGGATTCGAGTCCGCGACCCCCCAGAGTGCGAGTCGAGTGCCCTAACCACCAGATCATACCTGGCTGAAAAGATAGATAGATAGATTTTCGAGATCACTTCAATGGAACCTAATCCTTCAATATGTAAAAGCCGAATGCGTTTTTTCTTTATGTTTATTGTTGTTTCTCTAAACTGCTTAGAGATTTCTTTTTTTTTTTTTGTATAGTCGGTTTAGCAAGTACTTGTACGGAGCAACAGGATCCTAAACTTGTAAAGGCTAAAGGCAAGATGGGATTTGACTGCAGCTAAGCTTAAAATAATCTTTATTGACAGTTAAGAAGTTTAGAGCAGCCGAATTTTCGTATTCCCAGCACACAGTTATCCCCTCGGTGTCCACTCATAGGGACAGAAACCTATCACAGAGCTTTCTTATTTTACGATTATGTATAATACGATTAGGTCTCCGGGTTTTATCGCATTATTTCTAAATGTTGATAGCAAAATTATTTACGCCGTATACCTATTGATAACAAATCAATAAACAGACAAACAAACAAACAAAGCCGTTATGGCCGCCTCCCAGTGGCACTGCTATAAGTCCGTAGGCTTACGACGCTAAAAATCGGGTTTCGATACCCATTGTGGGTATAGAACAGATAGCCAATTTCGATGTCGAGGAACCCACTTTGAGTTGGAGACGGCTTGAATGGGTAATGAAGAAAAACTTTAATATAAGTTTAACATAACAGCAAATG
>NW_013667986.1:189813-190976 GCF_000517525.1 Limulus polyphemus | reverse complement strand
CATTTGCTGTTATGTTAAACTTATATTAAAGTTTTTCTTCATTACCCATTCAAGCCGTCTCCAACCATTATTAAATAGCCAACTGTGTAGCTTTGCGCTTATAAACAACCGCATCAAATCGTTATGGCCACGTGCGGACAGAAATGGAATTAACTGTTTCAAATGATGTTACTCTGAAGTAAAGTTGAGTGTAAAAAAAAAAACCTGAAATAACTGACAACCTATATCGTTATATTAACCATAAACCTTTGTTAGATAAAGCACATTCATTTTTGTCAGTTCACCATGATGAATAGAAATAACAATATGATTCAAAATGTTTGTTTCACTTACTGTTTTTTGTGATAACTTAATAGTCATAATTTTTTCATGAAATTTCGACATCCATTTCGTGAGAGCTCAATATTTTTTTAATCCCATTAAGCTTCGAATAGATAGGATATTTCATTATTTCGGTCTGGCGAGCTTTGAAACAAATATCTTTACGTATCATGTAAGTCCCTTAGCTTGAAAAACAACCATAATGTTTATGCAACTATCTGATTGGATAAAAAAAAAGCATTTCTTATATATAACAGTACTTATCTTTTCCAGCGTCTTGATTTTATATTTTTGCCATGTTTCTTTCAGTATGAATGGAAAATCGTTTAGTCTTGATTTTATATTTTAGTCATATTTCCTTCAATACGAATGGAAAATCGTTTAGCCTTGATTTTATACTTTGGCCATATTTCCGTCAGTGCGAACGGAAAATCATTTAGCCTTGATTTTATACTTTGGCCATATTTCCTTCAATACGAACGGAAAATCATTTAGCCTTGATTTCATATTTTGGTCATATTTCCTTCAGTACGAACGGAAAATCATTTAGCCTTGATTTTATATTTTGGCCATATTTCCTTCAGTGCGAACGGAAAATCATTTAACCTTGATTTTTATATTTTGACCATATTTCCTTCAGTGCGAACGGAAAATCATTTAGCCTTGATTTTATACTTTGACCATATTTCCTTCAGTGCGAATGGAAAATCATTTAGCCTTGATTTTATACTTTGGCCATATTTCCTTCAGTGCGAACGGAAAATCATTTAGCCTTGATTTTATACTTTGGCCATATTTCCTTCAGTGCGAACGGAAAATCATTTAGCCTTGATTTTATACTT